>NW_008332644.1:605779-618057 GCF_000622305.1 Nannospalax galili | reverse complement strand
AGCCGCCAGCCGCCGCCGGGGCCCTGGAGTGCGGCGCCCGCAGCCCGCTTTCGCCCGCCGCCCGCCTTCGCCTGCCGGGTGCCGCGCGACCCCGCAGCTCGCTGTGTCCTGCAGAAGAGACGCACCCCGCAGCGCAGCCAGGCCCGGGTGGGAGGGAGGCCACAGACCACCGCCTCCCTGGCGGACCTGGCAGGCTGCGGGTGGGATGCTAGCCAATGAGCGCCCGGGGGTGGGGTTAGACCCCGGGCGGAGAGACCCGGAGCGTGAGGACCACCGCGCCTGAGCTGCGGCAGAGACCCCGGGGAGCGGAGGTGGAGGTGACAGCCCCCCTTCGCCAGTTCTGTCGCAGAGCTTCCGGGCTGAGTCGGGCCTTCCCCAGGGCTCACCGCCTTCCTGTCCAACCATGACACCCACAGGAGAAAGCGTCTTCCCTCCCGTCCTCACCATGTCCCGAGGCTCCTGGGCAAGCCTGTCACCTCGGCAAGTCCCAGGCGCTCTTTCTTGACTTATATGCCCACAGTCCAGGTCTGTAAGAGTTAGTTTGCAGGTGCCTATCTGGATGTTCTCCAATGTGATCCCCCCTGGAGAACACCAAGAAACAGTGGTGATGCTTACAGGACTCGGGTCTCCTAGAATAAATCATACTGTCCCTGCCAGCTCTGTGAGCTTGGGTATGTGGCTTGGCAAGTCTGAGCCTCACCTACTTCCCCTCCACTAGAGACTGTTCCTACTTCTGGAGTCCTGAGGAGAGCACTTAGGATATGCACCAGTAGTAGGTTTGCAGCACCTTCACTGATGCATAACAAATGACTGCTGTTGTTGGGAGGTGGTCCTACTCAACCTCTGGTACACCTGGGTAAATGGAGGGCTCAGGCCTTGCAGCCCAGTGAGCTCTGGGCCTGCTGCCTCACCTCACTGTTAACTTTCAGGTAATGTTCCAGAAATGGGGCACAGAAACCTTCTCTATCAAGAATGGCTGGGGCTCCTCAGGAGACAGCACAGCCAGATTCCAGGTGGATGTCAGCAGTCAACACAACTTCCCTCTAGAAGCCAGTGCCCTTCTTTCTAGTCTGTCTTCCCAAGCTAGGGGTCAACTTCTCTAACCTGCCTCTAACCCCAAAATGGGGCAGATCAAATGAGGTATCACCTGTGAAAATACTCTGTGAGCAGAGGCATGGAAGGGAGGGCACCACAGCTGGGAGCCTCCAGATCTGGACGGAAGGGCATTGGAGCTAGGGAGTGCACAGATCAGGAAGATCTGGTCAGTTACAGCAGGCCAGCTCACCCTGGAAGTGTTCATGGTCAGACTGAATTCTCTCCATGGTGCTGGGTAACTGAGCAGCCCTTGCAGAGTTGGGTCCTGCCCCCAAGACCCATCTGGTGGCAGCAGAATGGGACAGGTATGGGAAGACATGGCAATAACAGGATTCAGAGAGGTCTTCGGCTCAGTTCTTCTCTGTGAAAACAGTGCCTGAGCCCAGAGGGGCAACAGGACGTAAGGATGACCTTCTTACCAGACCTGGCACTATACCCCACCTTCTGGTGCCCAGCTGTCATTCTCCCTTGTGAGCTACCCTCATCATTCTGGAAAAGCCCAGGATGGGCTCTGTGTCCTGTGACACTCTGCTTGTCTCAGGCATTGGACTCTGATCTAACAAACTTGGCTCCCATGAACAGGAGCTACCACAATTCTGTTCCCCCAAACTGAGCATCTTTAAGGATAGCACCAGAATCTTGAGCAAAAAGTCAACTTCAGCTCAAGTCCTAACCTTGATCTTGTATGCTAGCTGCCAAGCTCTGGAAAGTATGTGTGCCAAGGGACCACCCCTGGCAGTGGTCTCCCAGAGTTCCCCTGAGCTGCCTTCCCTCCTCTAGTAGGAGGGTTAGGGGTCTCCACAACTACCCCGAGGTACTCACCACATCATCCCCTTCCATGAGTCAGCCAGCCAGGCAAGCAGGCAGAAGCTGAAAAATATGGGTTTTAATTCAATTTTCTGAGATGAAGGACTGAGAGAGATGGATGCCAGGCCACCCTACCCAGCATTCATCTCTCCTGATCAGCAGTCCCTTCCATGACTCTAGGACCAGGGCTAGCCTAGTCCAGACCAGCCCAGCCCTGGCGCCACTCAGACACAAGTAGCACCTTCAGAGACACAGGTAGTTCATAATAGAGAGCTGACATTGGCCGTATGCTCCCCCTAACACAGGGCCAGGGCTGCTCAGGCCTCCCGGCACTTCCTGCCAGAGAAAGGAGCCCCCCAGCTATTCTCTACAGAATCTCTTCTCGAGCTTTGAAAAACCACCCCTACCCAGGCCTCACTACCACAGATAATTAGATAATTGGTTTATGGAGAGGCTTGGGTAAAAGTATTTTTTGAAAGCTCCCCTGGGTGTTCTAACATGTAGCTAAAGTGCTATGAAGCGCTGTATGCCGCCCTCCCTGTGCCTCATGTACCAGCCTCCCAAGGTGGCCTGCTCATACTAGCAGAGCAGGAACTCCATGGACCTGGGCCTCAGGACCTGGCATACTCTGGAAAACAGGAAAATGAAGGTTGGATCTCTACCTAGAGCCATGCTGTGCCTACTGGGCCTCAGTACTCTCAAAGTCCCTTGAGCTGCCTCAGAAGCTGCCTGGAGTGAAGGAGGAAGGAGGACCACCTTGAGAGGTGCTGGGTGCTCCTCAGAGGCTAGCCTTGAGTCCTCTTTACTTCCCCACCACCACCCCAAGGCCTAGCAATGGAAAGAAATGAACAAGGCAAGGACTACTGGGAGTTAGAGGGAGATAAGAACCAGAGGCAAGAGATTTGAAATCCTAAGTTTTAAGAACAGGCCTGACCATTTTACAGATGATGACAATAAAGCTCAGGTCCAGAAATGATGCATTCAGTAGCAAGATGTTACAACTCCTGACAGAGCAGGGACTGGATACCAGGCCTGGAGTTATCGGTTCTGTGCGCCTTCGCCATCCCCAGATCTCAAAAAAGAACACATGCTTCTGGGGAGTTGGAAAGTGTGGGCATTGGGGATAGGCTGAATGAAAGAAATAATTCCTTGAACCAAGAGTAAAAGGAAGAGACCCATGTAAAGAGTCAACTACCCTACATCTCCTTGGCCTGTGTACATAAATATTTAAGTGCTCTGTCCTGTCCACACACCCAAACACATCCTTAATACACCTTACCATGCAATATGCACGCCCAGAGGTATGGCCACCAGAGACCAGCACTTGGGTCTGTGAACTCCAATAGGGCACACAAATTCATGCTCTGAGTGTGTACCTTTCCCACTGCAATAGAGATGTTCCCTCCCGCAAGATCTCAAGGTGGTAGCAAGGCCTGTCTCCTGAGACATAGCTTCATCACTTTCAGGCAATTCCTGTCAGACAGTGAGTGACATTTCCCATTCACCTTCTGTAGTGTCCTCCCCGAGGACTTAGCTGTTTACTCATGGGAGCTGAATGTGCTATGGGTCCATGGCTGAAGGAGAATGAAATATTTCATTCTACACCACCTCCTCTCTCTCCTTGGGATCCTTTTCTCAGCGCCCCCTCCATCCCCTCCTCCATCTTCAGCACCCCCTGGAATTTGTGCATAAACTTCCAGTCACTTTGCATACCCCTTGCCCTCAGCTGAGGGCAGATTTGCTGCTGGTGGCTCTAACGCCTGTCACAGGAGTCTCATGCACCCCCCACTGTCTTTTATCTTCTTGCAGTTGCCATAGTCAAAGCTAGTTCCCACTTGCTTCCCCTGCAGTTTCCTGAAGTATGGCTTGACTGCTTTGAAAATGACAGTGTGTCCAAGCCCCACACTAGCCCTGGCTTTAACGAAGGGCCTCAGCAGGTGTGGAGGTATGGAAATTGCAGATAATTCTAATTCATGTGGGAGGAGGCAGTCTGCATGAGGCATGGATCCAGCCATTCCCAGTTCCCAGAAAAAGTAGCTCAGGATACTGCAGGGCCTGTAATATAGGTTGAGCCCTGACTTAGTGTCATGCAAATGACGATGATAATTATATTAAAAGTAGGACAAATACAGTGGTCTTTGATGACCAACTTTGAGAGCATATTGGCAACTGATGAAATAATCCTTTTCCTTGGCTGATAGGAGAATTGCCTGCAAGAAATTCATAGGGTACCTGGGCCCTAGATCTTGACCAGGGGTTGGAAAGGTGCTTGAGCTGATGGGAGGAGGCCGACCCCAGGCCTTGCCAAAATTCAAGGTAGAGTCTACTGGTTTTGATTTTCTAGTGCTGTGCAACAATTTACTACAAACTTAGTTGTTGAAGATAGTATACCTGACTTACATCACAACTTCTATGAGTTCAGTGTCTTAGTGGAGTCTTCTGCTTTGGGTCTTATAAGGCTGCAATCAAAGTGTTGTCAAGGCTTGGGGCTTCCCCTGAAGCCTGAGGTCTTCTCCCAAGGTGTTGGCAGAAAGCAGTTGCTTGTGGTTGTGGGACTGGGGCCTCAGCTTTTAGAGATTAGTCACCATGAGATGCTGAGAAGCCCCTCTCGGCATGATTCCTAGAGTTATGCTGCCTCTCTGTCGTTGATCTCTAGACCCTCCTTCAAAAGGCCCATCTGACTGGTTCAGGTCCTTTCAGGATAGGTTTCCTGTACCTAAACTTAAAGGTAATTCTTTAGGGAGCTGATTCAATAACATTAGCAAAATCCTTTCTCCTATGCCATATAACTGGCCAGTCTGAAGAGCAAAATCTTATCATATGTATAGATCCTGTCCACACTCAAGAAGAGGGGCTGTGTCGGTGTCTACACCAGGGGCAGGAGCTGTGGGGATTTAGATGTCAACCTAGCACATTCCCTGGAGTGTGAGGGCTAGGATGGGGTTCAGCACCCCACTATAGCAGCTGCCTGTACCCATCTGACTGCATCCCCAGAGTTTGATATCCATTCTGTATTGAGTATTAGTGAATCACCAACCCCTGTCTCGTCTGTACCTTAGTGGGGAATCCAAAGCCCAGAACAGGGAAAGAACTGTTTCAACCTGTCCTAAGCCATAGATAGTAAAACTGAAACAACACATTCCTTGCCATTCAGAGAGAGTTTATGAAATGCCAGACTCATGCTGTCATTGTAGGCGCACTGTACTGGTTAAGGGGTATGAAGATTGTAGGTATGAAGGTAAAGGAACCAAGTCTCAGAGAGGTAAAGCCATCTGTCCAAAGATGCTGGCATCCCACTCCACCCCAATGTCCCTGACACTACTTCTATGCATCAAGGCACAGATGTGCAAGGAAGGTCGAGAGTGCTCAGTCACCTCCCTCCTTCTTGTGCCTGTCTCTGTTTGGGTTCCTGGGGAAACTTCATCCTTAATCTGTTTTACCCTGGTTGGCCCCTACAGGAGAAGAGGAGCTTTTAGTTATTCCTAATTAGCCTGCCTGATTATGTCTGCTTACCAGGCGACTATCCTTTTTGGAGAGTCTAAGATGTGTACAAAATGTGAGAACCCACCTGCAGTGGCTTGGAAGGAAAAGTCATAGACCACTGTGACCAGGAAGGAGGAGACATGTCTTTCTGTGACTCCAACCACATCACCTCTGAGTCTGCGGTCCCACTAAGTCCCCCAGGAAGGTACTACCTCTGCCATTCTTCTTGTTGGAAGAAGCCACCAATTCCCTGAGGGGCACATTCACCCAGAATCTCTTCCCCAGATGTACACACACATCACCCCTCCCCTCCTCAGTCCCTACCCTCATCTCCCCACAACCTATGCCCTGTCATCTCCACCTCCTTCCTTGCAGTAGGAAACACTAGTGTGGCAGAAATTTTAGAGTCAGATTTCTGGGCTCAGAGCCTGGTTCTGCCTTTCGGAGAAGTTATTTAATTTTCTGTGCCTCTATTTCTTTACCTAGAAGAGCTAAATAGCAGCATTGACTACTTAAGGTTGCTGTGAAATATATACGTTGCCTAGCACAGGGCAAATGCAATAAAGTCAGTTGTTTCATTGTTCCTTCATTGTTTTTGTTTTGTTTTGCTTTTAGGGTTTAGGGTTTGTTTGTTTGTTTGTTTGTTTGTTTGTTTGTTCGTTTGTTTTCAGACAGGCTCACCCTCCATAGCCCAGTCTGGTCTGGAACCTGGGATCCTCTTGCCTCTCCCAGTGCTAAGGTGGTAGGCATGTACTACCATGTCATGCTTGCCCCTTTCAACCATAGCACTTCCCCTGTGCGCACACTACACTCCACCTGAGTTTTTCTGTAAGACTTGTCTCCTCTGAGAACAAGCTGCTTGAGGACCAAAATTTTTTGTTGCTGTTATTGTTTAACATTTATTTTATATGTATGAATGGTTTGCCTGTCTGCATGTATGTACACCACATGTGTGCCTGATGCCCACAGAGACGGCATCAGATCCCCTGGAACTAGAGTTACAGATGGTAGTAAGCCACCATGTTGGTGTTGGGAACTGAACCCTGGTCTTTTGCAAGAGCAACCAGTGCTCTTAACCACTGAGCCATCTCTGCAGCTCCCCAAATCTTTCTTATTTTTTGCTCCAGTCCCAACACTTAGGGCAAGTGGACATTGTTGTTGAACCAGAGACTGAATCCTTCCTTCACCCTTAGGACCTACAATTTAAAGAGAATAAAAATACAGCTTGTGTCCCCAACATCTCTTTGCCCATGTCACCCTGATCTACAACCATGGACCCCATTTCCAGATCAAAGACTCCTCTTTAATAAAATTGCCAAGTGCCAGAATACAAGCCACTAATCTGAGACCCCCTACCCATAAATCCTGGAATTCTTGACTTTCTAGAATGGACCACAGGACTTGGAGAATTCTAAAACGAAACTCTGCCTGAACATTGTTGATAAGATGCAGGACTCTTGCAGGACAGAAAGCTGGGACTATCAGAAGAGACTTTCTGAATGGGATCATGGGAGGATCTGGGGAGACCAGCTGGCTCCCTTTCAGTGGCTTTTTTTTAATCATAATAAAAAGGCAAGTGGTGCTTGTGTATGCTCAGAGCCTAGGATCAGTGCAAGAAGCCAGAACTGTGGGAAAGGGCTCCCCTGTGAGGGTTGCTAGGCACTGGACAAGCTGGGGTTGGGGGAGGACAAAGAACTGCCTGGCCAGTCAGCAGAGGCAGTGCTGCATCCTAATTAGGATACTGGGGGAGGGAGATGAACATGGCAGGTCCTAATCCCATTACAGCTGCTCATCCAGCTGCCAGTGCTGGCAAGACCTCAGGTCCTAGCACTGCCCTCTCCTCTCATCACAGAATCAGTCCCCCCCCCCAGATTGATTTAGGTTCTGAAGGTCTTCTGTCTTATTCTGAAGTCCCCAGCCCCAAGAAAGAGTATGGCTGTGCCTTGAATGCCAGAGAAATAAAGGGATCAGAGGCAGCAAGAGAGACTGGATGGTAGAATGAGACTTCCACACACAGATTGATGCCCAGGCAAGCCTTTACCTTATCTCAGACTGGCCTCTAATCCTGGCTTCAGAGAGAACCTTGGCTTGTGCCACAGAATGACCTCTAAACTTCATCCAGCCCTGACCCTACACACAGAGTCTCCAAACATGCTTCCATGGGCATCTCAGAATCTTGCCAATCTCAGTAGAGCTCTGAGACAGGATTCTTCCTAAAGAATAGCTTGTCCCTTGAGACCTGTTAACTTCTAGAAACCATAACTGCAAAGACCTGGCCCATGCTCCCTCTCCAGCCCCTACAAGTAGATTTAATCTTCCCTGAGGGTCCTCAAAAGTAGCTCTGTGCTCAAGGTCCCTTCAGGCTCTGTCCAGCATGAGAGTCTGGAGGAAAGTCAGTGGGTAGACCCCACCCAGAGTCAAAACCCAGATGATGGGGTAAAGTCAGCCTTACTGGAGATGCAGAGAATGGTGACAGTACTGGTGAGTGTATGAAGGTGGCCTGGTTGCTGTTGGGAATGGGACTACTAACCTTGATGATTTGGGCAAATGGAATCAGCGATACAGATGAACATCCTAAACTGCCCAGGGCCACACAGGCCATGCAGGCCTCCCAGCATTCCTTCTCTGACGAGACCAGAGCATGTCTAGGAAGGACTCTGAGTCTTCTACTATCTCCAAGTGGAGGGTCAGCTGTCCTCTTCCATATGGCCAGGGAAGGAAGAAGCAGTGTCTCACATCCCATGGGCTGCTTTGGTTATACCACACAGGGATAGCATGGCCAGCCTCCGTCAGCTCATGTAGTCATAGAGCAAGGGCCGTAGGAAGAGCTCTTACAGCTTCAGCACTCTTCTGCATGGACATCTCTCCAGCAAGACTCATTTTCTCTGAGCGACAAATGGGAAATGTGCAGGAGAGAGCCCGATGGCTGTGGGAAGAGACTTTCCTTCTAATCCCAGCCCATGCTGCCCCCCTCAATGCTTCGGCCACATCACCCCACATTCATTTCTTAAGAAGATGTGTGGCTTGGGAGATTTTTATTGTCAGGTGCTCCTCAGTGATGTAAACCACTTAGTATATTCAGTCTAAGTCTCTGGCTCTAAATTCTAAAAGCATTGGCCAGTCGCCGTGCCATTAAAAACACCCTCAAACAGTTCCAATATGGCCACTCCTACCCCTTGAAAACTATGCTGACAGATCATCTTGACAGGACTTGCAAAGAGAGAGGCCTCAGCACTGTTTAGACGGCAGCATGATCTCACCACCCACCTCCAAGTGACAGAAGAAAGATAAGGACTTAGAAAGTAAAAATCTTAGAAGAGACATGTTGGGGGTCATCAAAAGAAGGTGAGTAGGTAAGAATCAAGGCAGGTCACATCATTTTCTTTCAAACACCTTTGGAAACACCCTCAGCAACACACCCAGAAGTATGCTCTACTAATTTCCTGGGTATCTCTCACTCCAGTCAAGTTCACCCTTCATTTTGGCAACCTCCGTCTTTGCTAGTCCCTTGATCCAGACAGAGAATACAATGTCAGTTGATCCAAGCAGGACATCACTCCAGAGGTGTAGATCCACTTGTGCAGCAGCCCACATAAGCCCAATGACTTCTGGGACACCTCCAGGCCAGCATTCCTATGTTGAACCCAAGAGCCTGCCCACTCTACAAACATACCTCATTCATATTCTTGGGGTGTCAGGAGCCTGGGTGTCACTTGGTAGTCACTTGGTAGTCATAATTCACAGGGACAAGCAGTGTTTCATGAGGATGTCCTGTGGGCTGGCCACAGTGCCGGCCCTGGAGTTGCAGCAGTCCCTTCCTTCTGGAGCTTATAATCAAGCAGGATGCACAGAACCGAAGCAACGACTGCACTTCTCATATAGCACAGCCTGGGATGCTGAGCTTGGGAATCCGGACACCCTGATCTCAGTCAGATGTCAGAGATTTCTCAGAGAAGCTAACTAATCTTAGATCTGAAGGTCAAGCCAAGGAGTAGCAGGAGGGCAGGGGGAGTGCAGCAGAGAAAACAAGAGCACAGGCCACAAAGAGCAGGAAAGTCGTGCACTTGACCCACTGCATTCAGACCACATGGCTAGTGACAGCCAACTGGGGGACTTGAGGAATGGGGACTGAACTTGAGCCAACAGGGCCAAGTCACAGGGTCAGAGCAGTGGGGAGGGACTGACCAGAGGACCAGATTGCATCTGCATGTTGAAAGTATCGCCCAAGGTACAGATGAGAAACAGGCTGGAAGATCCAGGGAAAGTACTAGAAGGCTGGCGTGAGGCAGGCAAGTTCTGAGATTAGGTCTGTACTAGAAAACTGGGAAAGGGAGCGTGAGGTGGGGAAACAGGCGGCCATCTAAAGAGGCAAAGCCAGCAGGACTCTATGTCCCTGCATCCAGGTGTGTATGTGACTGAATTCAGGACAACAGGATGTTAACGGCATCTAGTATATGCCCTGGAAGGCAGAAACATGGCTGTACCTTTGCTTTCTCCCTCCTGTTGGCTGGAATGGACATATAATGGTGGGCCCCAGACCATGCTGCACAGAGAAGAGACAGCTTCTCAGGAGGGCAAAGACTGAGACTGAGGAGGGGCCAGGCCCTCAGTGATCATGGAGGTGCTGCAGCAGCATGGACTGTCTGCTTGGGCTTTTATGTGAGGAAGAAGTCTGCTTCCATTTCATTCTAGTGCTATGGTTTCAGGTCTTTCTGTTGCTACTGCTGAAGCAAATCTTCACAGTGATGCACTAGCCATGAGGAATGTGGAGGGCAAGGCTGGCCGACTCCACAGCTGTCACAGACTGCATCAGTGGCTACCTAGTGGGCATGTTCATTTGAGCAGGAGCCTGGAGGGAGAAACAGGCTTTGTATAGATCATGAACTGGACTTGGGCCAGATGGGTTTGAGGCATCCTAAGGGAAGCATAAGAGAACATCAAGGGAGTGAGCGGCAAGCTCAGAAGAGAGATCACAGTGACAAGAGCAAGCTTGGGATCAGAAACAAGTTGAATTTCCCCACTCCAATAGCACAAGAATATATTAGAATTCTGATACTCAGGCCCAATCCACAGATTCTGACAGGTGAGATGTGGAGCAAAACCTGCTTGGTGATGAGAAAGAGTGATGACACTTAGCCAGTGCCAAGTCAGCCCAAGTAGCATGACACTGCCTTTGCTCACCATTTTTGCTCCCACAGTGCCTGCTAGCCTTTCAGGAACTTCACTGCACATCACTGCTACCCTGGGCAGAAGGTACCAGGGACTGGACTCCACTTCCCTCCTCAAGAAGGCGCCCCTGACCAGAACCAGTCTGTGAGCTCTGTCCCTGCAGCTGCTGCCCAGTCTACAAGCACCAGGCTAGTGCACAAGCCCACAAGCACTCAGGCTACCTTGCACTTTCCTTCCTCATGAGAAGCCACGTGGTCCCATCTTGCTCATGTACAAAACAAGAGATCTCTGCTTAACCCTACCAAGACAGGAGTGCTTTTGTGAACATCGCAGTGGTCACTAGGGAAACAACAGCACAGAGCCCCATCCTGATGCGTACTGCTTCTCCAACCCCCACCCCCCATCTTCCACTGTTGCTGCTTCCCAAGGTCCAGGTTGGCCTACCTTGCCCTATTGCAACTTCTCCCAGTGCCTGGACTGTGGTCAGTATCCAGAGCCTTGAGTTGGAGGGATCTCCAGAACTGGCTGACACCTTAGCCCCCAATGGACATATTGACATGACTCAAGTAACTTGAGGGAGCCCATCCACCTAACTCCTGTTTTCCTCCTTCAGGTGAGGTTTCAAACTAAGGCTACTGTGTCCTCCTGTACTCTCTCAACTCCCTCATTGCTTACCTGTCCCTGTGGTAGCCATGTCTCCACCTCTGTGTGCACAGCCTGGCCGTATTGTTACAGAGAGGTCTTAGCACCTTCCTACAGCTGAGCCCCTGTGGGCAGAGGCTCCCGGTGGGCTGGTTGCTAGCTACTGGCTGAGCCGTGCTTCTGAGTAGCATTTTGGTCTGGGAGGCAAAAGGAAGGCAGCTTTGCCTTTGGAGCAGTATTTGCTGAGCTTCCTGAAAGTTCTACCAAATGGTTGGAAGGCCAATGTTGTTGAATAAATTATCTGTGAAGGGATCCTTAAGCCCACGCCATCCAACCTCCTCATTTTGCAGACAGAGCCAGAGTTCTAGAGGGCAACAGGAGCCTAAAGAACTGGATCACATGACAGTTACAGCCTGAGCCTGGGGAAAACTGGACTCTTAGCATATTGCACACAGGGAGACAAAGCTTACCTGTACTTGAGCATGTCTCTTCGGGCACAACACAGAGGTTGGCTATGTCAGCTGGCCATCAGCAAATCTACCCTAGGTGTTAGCCTCAATTGATGACCTGAAGTGTCTCTGCCAAAGACAACTTTGTGGCCCAGTGGCCAGCCTTCCAGCTCAAGGAGTCTGGACAGAGGATGGCAGAATTTCAGACAGAGGCCTTCCAGTGAATGACACCACTGGCCAGCCTCTTCTGGTGTGAGTGATGGGCAGCAGATCCCAGGTACTTGGCATTCAGATTGCACAAATCCAAGAAAAAGAATGGATTTTCTTACTGCACGGAGTCTTTAATTTCCTGTGTTTGCCCCCAAAGGGCTTTTCCATCGACAAAACACTTGCTTCTGTAGGCAGTGCAGTTGAGGAGAAGTCGCCGATGGGAGATTAGCAATTGGGACACAGAGTGCTTAGGGAGCTTAGGTGGTGGCTCTGAGGAGGGCTTGGGACAGCCTAAGCCAGCCCCAGACGATCTAGAATGGACAACCATGGGCAGAAGCCAGGTGGGTCACGAGCATCTTGAAGACCTTGCCAGATCAGAAACCAGCGATCTTAAGGACACATTCCTACAGACAGATGTGGGGG
>NW_008332644.1:541039-605603 GCF_000622305.1 Nannospalax galili | reverse complement strand
GGGGAGGTGGAGCCAATTGGAAGATACTTGAACCAGAAGCAGGCCAGAGAAAGTCTGTACCCATCTCTTCACATGAAATCCCAAACTAAGTCACAGCGTGACCAAATTTAGGGGGCTATTGTAAGGAGAAAGTGGGATGTGGGCTGGTGAGGGAGGGTGGATAGGTTTAAGAGAGGATAGAGTAGGGAAAATATTTCTTTGTCTTTCCCCACAAGGAGGGTGCAAAGGGGAGTGTCTGCTCAGCTGAGTTACAAGGAATAACTTTGAAGAAGTGTTACAGTCCGACATAAGGAAGGGCTTCCAGGCTGCCAAGTGAATGAGCTGCCTAAGTCCCTTGTCCACACTGCAGAACTTTTTCCTCTCACATAGTAGGGGCCACTGGAAGACATACCTCTTTAGGAACCAGGGCTGCCTAGCTGTAGGACTTGGCATAAGGAAGCCTTACTCCCCAGATGCCTGCCTTGGGTATCCTGTTATCTTACACAAACCTCCAATCAGCCTGACAGCTAACCATGCCCCTGATTAGATGCCTCCCTCCCCCACCTCTTCAGTCCTTGGCTCTGAGCTCCTCTTCCTCTCCCCTGTCTCTTTGCCCTTGGCTCTGGGCTCCTCTCCAGGCTCCCCCTGAGCCCCTTCACAGCTGCACTCTCTAGGTGGCCCTGTTGCCCTTCAAGACTTAGCTGCTCCTAGTTCTTAGCTCCACCCCCGTGCCTCACCTCAACTCTGCCTTCTGGACAGGAACCACAGATCTTTTGAGCCCCTCATCCCAGCCTGCACCACCATCTCCATCAACAGCAGTGCCCTTTCTTCCCATTCATACACCCAAGGCCTTTCTGTACATTTTGGATTCCTTGCCTTCCCTGAGGCTTCCTGTGCCTGCTGCTCCTTCAGTAAGGCCTGCTGAGCCTCTGAATCATCCCTCCCCCTCCCCCACCACTGCCACCATCCCAGGCCTCCAGCTACAGGGGAGGTGATTCAGCACCCAGACTCAGCAGCCAGTCCCTCACTTACTGCCTGTGCAGCCTTCAGCGAGTTAATTAGCCTCTCTGGGACACACCTTCCTCATAGATAAAGCAAGGATAAGAATGATACATCCTTGTGTGATTGTTATGAAAACCAAGTGATCTATGTAAAACAGACTGGTGCTGAGCAGTAGGAGCCTGTAAATCAAGGTTATCACTGTCAACTCATTGATGCCCAATAGGAGCCTATGGGAGCCACAATGGAGCCATATATACAATTTCAAAATGTCTACAAGCTATATTAAAAAAGAAACAAGGGAAATTAATTTAATGGTATGTTTTATTTAGTCCACTATATTTAAAATATTGTTTCAAAATGCCATCAGTATAAAATATGGATGCGATACTTTTCATTCTTTCTCTGATGCCAAGTCTGGAATCCAGCACATATTTTACACTCCCAGTACATCTCCATTTGAACCAACCACGTGCCAAATGCTCACGGATCATGTGTGCCTAATAGTAAAGGCACTGGCCAGCAGGGGTACAAATGGTCTCCTTGCTTCACACTGCCTCCACAACAGACTTGCTCAACCTCTGTTTTGTTGACTTGGGGCAAGTGATGGAGAAAGGATTTGAACCCAGCGTGTCTATGAAAAGACCAAGAGAAGGAAGACTGTGACTCTAAACCATGTCACTCTGGGGACACCAGCAC
Organism: Nannospalax galili; assembly: GCF_000622305.1. Classification (NCBI taxonomy): domain Eukaryota; kingdom Metazoa; phylum Chordata; class Mammalia; order Rodentia; family Spalacidae; genus Nannospalax; species Nannospalax galili. The sequence continues at coordinate 603,926 of NW_008332644.1, read as the reverse complement.
TTAGAACAGAGTCTTTAAAGCTAGCACTGTTGACGTTGAGGGCAAGACACTTTGTTGGGGAGACTCTGTGTGGCATCCCAGGCCTCTCCCATCTCACCCTCTGTCCACATTGTCATGTATCCCAGGGTGTCAGAAGGGGACTCATGATGACTGAGAATCATTGTTACAGAGCCTCTTGGGTACATACTGCCCCAGTGGATTTCACCACACTGAAGATGAAGCCCCCACCCTCACTGTGCCTGACAATGTCTCCTTATCTTGCTACTGATGACAGCATCCCCTCCATCCCCTTGGCCACCAGCTTGGTCCTTGAATTTACCACTGCCTTTCACTCACTATCCATCCTAGGGTGGAGATCTCCCCATGCCCACCTCCCCCCAGTATTAGTCTAGTCTCATCCCTATACAACACAAACATCAAGACCACAGGGACCTTATCAGTCTTGATCCATCCTCTTCCTCGTCAAGGGCAGGCAATTAGTATTTGCTGAAAGACCTGAAGCTCTTGTTCTGGCCTCTGGATCTCAAGTTCAATGTCAACAAAGCCTCCCAATGCAACTGGGTCAGGAATAGCCTGGATTTTCTAGTATTTGGTCAAGGAGTCACTGCTCTTCACTTTCTGCTTGGCAGGCTTCTACAGAAGGTTCAATCATACCCTGTGGAGATGTAAGTGGTGGAAATCCACCTGCTGGAGAGCCAGGACCATGAAGAGAGTCTTTTCACACAAAGGATAAGGGGGTGAGGGCATCCTTACAGACCCTGCAGCTCGATAGTGCCAGTTGCCTAGTCCCAAGGGAAGTCCACTTGCAGCAGGCATTTCCACTGGTACCACAGGTCTAGCTGGGCATCTATGGGACACAGCCTCAAGGGGAGGTACTTGGATCTTTACTCTGGACCTGGGAATCTTCTGGAATTTGATGGCACTTCCTTCCCTGTAGTTGATCTGCCCAACTATGTACAGGCAGAAATGGCAATCCTCAGGGCTCTCCTCTCTGCACAGCCCTCCTTGGTTCCCCCTCCCAGGGGAGGGGAAACAGCTCTAGAATATGGCTCTCTCAAGACTGGAAAAGAATGGTGGCCTTAAAGAAGGCGTGACTAGGATCTGTAGTATACATGCCCAGCCACCAGAACCTGGGGGAAGGTTCAGGGCTCTGGGAGAGAGTGTTTTCCAGCAGTGTAGAGCGAGGGCCTAGAGGCTCTTGGACTTTGAAGCTAAGGGTCCTAGAGACATCTACTAGTAAAAGTCCTCAAGACCTGCACTCTGCAAAGGCCTAAAGGACAGTGTAGGTCTCTGTCCAAAGGCCATTTGATAGAGATGATTCCACAGTCCTGTGATATCTAGGTTTGGATCTTGTCTTCAGTCATTAGACTAAAGAACTGGAGGGTGGTCCCCTTCCTTTGATAGAGGAAAACTGATGTCCAGGCTGTGAAACCCCACAGAGAGAAGCGAGGGTCGCTGTGAGGTCAATGCCTGGAGGATGAGTTGGGAGGGGTACAGCCAAGGCCTCAAAACTACTTTCCCAGGCCCCCTTGGCCCTAGGGCCCCACCCCTGCCAACTCAGCCTTTGTCTGATTTGCTCTCTGCAACAGCTGGGGAGGCTGGGCCTTGCCCTGGCTCCTGCCATCAGCCATCTCTGTGTGGCACTAAAGATTGGCTTGGGCGCCAGGCCCCAGCAGCAGGCTTGGCAGGTGGCTCTGCGTTGCCGGGGAGACCAGGGAGGAGAAAAGCTATTCCACAAGGCTGCTGAGAGCCAGATGGCCTGGAGTCCCAAAGGTGCCTTTCTTGGGGACCACAACCTGATGTACATACTGCAGGGGTCTCACAGAGAACACCCTCACAAGGTAGATGAAGAAACTGAGATGAAAAAGAGTAGAGGGCCTGAATCACCAACACACTGAGGATCGGTGGTGAGGAACTGAGGACAGAACCCACCCTGAGTTCTGATGGTCCTAGGAGGCTGCAGCAGGGTGTACGGTCAGAGGGGTACATGGGCCTGTCTGTATATGTGTATGTTTTCCTCTGACAAGATCCCAGACTCTAATAAAAACCCTTATTAAACCTCATTCTCAGGAGCAGCCAGAACAGCGCAGCTGGAGTCTGAAGGAGATTCGTAATTCTGCAAGCACAGGGAGTCAATGAGCAAATGCTGAGAGATGGAAGCTGGGCTTTGTCCTGCTTCCTGAATGGGGTACTGAGACAGGGCGAGAATCAAGGACAAGGACTGTGACCAATAAACCTTGAGCTAGCTGGGCCTTAATGATGGGAGAATGTACTGGACGGGGCAAGGGATGAAGCCCCTCAGAAAGGCCAGCCCTAACCTGGTCTCCTGTCCTTGAAGCTGGGCGAGGGGAGAAAACAGAGCCCATGGCAACCTGCAGGCATGTCAGGTCCTCAGAGGCCTCTGCAGATGGAAGGAGCTCATTCTCCTCAAAGAAGGAGCTGGAATACCTAAAAATCTCAGCTTAGCCCTGCCCTTGGCAGAATGAAAACCTCCCAACCCAGTGCTTAGAAATGCTGAGCAGCAAGACAGGGGTCTAGGGCCTGGCCCCAGAGCAGGGCCTGCATTTGGAGCCCCCACAGTGGCACAACCTGAGTCAACGAAGAACTGTCCACGGACCTGGGTGGAGGGCTGGGATGTGAGGTTAAATGGTGACATCAGTAAGGGACAGGTATGAAAATCTACGCAAAGACGTAGAAAGAGGGACATCCAGATTCAAACCTTCTGCTCAAGATCTAGAAATGTCCAACTCTGCCCAAGGCAGGGCTGCAGTTGAGTCTTTTCCAGTGGAGCTGGGGAAGGCTGGTTTGATGCTCCTCGGCTCTGACACTAAATGGCAAGAGGAGCTGGGCTGCTTCTCGGGGTTCATGGAACTGAGCTAAATTGCTCCACAGCCTTTTTTGTGGCGCAAACAGAAATCCCCACCTGTTGGAGGTTGTCACACAGACAGCGTCTGCTCCCTAGAGAGCTGGGAGCTGCCTGCATCCCAGGCCTCCCGCCTCCAGCACCCACCTGCTGCTGGAGCTGTCAGCCGGGCTCCCAAACAGGCTGATTATCCCCATCTGGGAAAACAAAACATGTCAGCCCTGTGCCTAAGAGGCCTGTCTCCTTAGTGAGAAGCAATCAGGGAAGCTCCCAGCTTGGATCTGCCATATGACAGGGATGAGTGACCTGGGCTTTCTTAGTGTGGCTTTTCTTCTTCCCCCACTCCCCGAAGGCTTTGTCTTCCACAAGCCCTACTCAGGCTTCCTGCTGGCCTCTTTGAAACTCAGTGGGCCTGCTGAGAATGAACTTATAGGCACTATTCCTCTATATAGCACAGAAGTCTGGTCTGTATTTCAGAACTAGACTTGTCAATTGCACAGTTCTCCTTTACCAGAGTCCTGGATGTGGATCCACACAGGGAGACTTCACCAGGAAAAGTACTGGCCTCACCACATGGGGTGACCAAAGGAAACAGTAAGGATGTAGCCTGCTACACCTTGACCTTCAAACGCTGTGGTCTCCTGCCTCTGGGTTGCCCATGTGCCCTTCTACCCAGCATGCCTTTCAATCAATATGTCATCCTTACATTTCTGTGGCTGTACTTCAAACACCAGCCCTCAATGCCTCCACTCACCAGGTGAGCCTGTGTACATCTACCCTGCTCACCACGGCATGGAAGCTGCTGTGGGCAGAGAAAATAAGGGCATGCCTGTCTACACCCAATGTCATCTAGGTATGTACCATGCGCAGATCATGTCTAGAAAATAGGTGAATGGTTGAAAGTGGAAATCTCCTCTGTTCCAACCTGGCCTACCCAGCTGTTCCCATCAGCACTCACTACAGGTGTGTGGCTTCCACATTCCCTCCTAACTCAAGAGGATTTTTTTCTGATGCTATACCCAGCACACCCTACCTGTCTTGTGACGGAGGGAAACTGGCTTTCTCTGCATGCTTCGAGTGTGGCAGGAAAAGGACTATATCTATTTCATGTGTACCCAAGTAGCATTCACACGGGTGAAAAAAAAAATGTGGTTCATACAATACACTGGTCTGCCCAAGGTCCCCCAGATCAGAACCAATATCTGAGTTCCAAGGCTTTTGTTTTCCGGGTCAGGCCTCTCTATCTGCCATAGTCCAAGCCAGGGCTCCAGGATCCATGCCTCAGGCCAAGAGAGCAGCCTGCCTTGCCTCTAGGATGGACCCTCCTGCTAGTCATTATTGTCACCTGACTGCTCTGAATCTACCATATGTAGGGGCAATGCTGAGTGTCTGGCATGAATCAACATATGTTAAATTTCACAACAACTCTGAGATTATAGCTTTTATCATCATATTGTCAATGAAGAAACTGAGGCACAGAGACATTAATAAACTTGCCAGAGATCACAGTTGCTAAGCAACAGTGGATCTTGTAGCACTCAGGCCAGAAGGCTGGAAATGGGGCTCACTACCTCGAGTCCAATACCAATAGAACACAAGAGGGCATGCCAGCCCATCACCCTTCTGAGGATACACAGGGCCTACCAGCCTCTGCCCTTAACCTCACACTGATTGTGACCTTGTCAAGATCCAGGCTCCAAGTCATCCTCCTTTATTTCCACACACAAGGGAGCACACACCAGAGCTGAATGACCAGAGGGAGCATAGTGATTGTACATATGGGTTTATGATGTTTCCTCTGCCTGCCTCCAAAGCAGATGTAAGGTGGTTTAGAATACTGAGATGCGTAATGAGGACAATAGAATTATTCTCTAAAACAGAGCTGTTGGAATCCAATAATCAGGCAGGAAGACGGAGTTCTCTGGGGCAGCTGGGAGGAGCCAGGCTGGGATGCAGTAACTTGGATTTCTGTCCCTGGCTGTGCCAACGCCACCATGGGCAAGCCACTCTTCTGTCATAAGCCTTAATGCAGCTATCTGTAAAACAGGAGGGCAAACATAAACAGAGAGAGATTGAAGTTAGTGATCAGCTTTTCAGCAGCACTAAATGCAACCAATTTAATTCTTCCCAGAGCCTTGAAAGGTTAACAATAGATATTCCGGAGACTGGTCCGGCTGGGTAAGGAGGAGGAGGCCAGTCAGTAGGATGGGGTCCACTACCTTACTGCAGTCAGATTGACGCCACAGTCTTAGCACACTACATAGCTCTCAGGCATCTGGACATGTTGAGACTCTCTCCAGGTAGTTCAGTTGGTCTGAGCCTCTTGGCTGGTCCCTGCCTCTTCCAAGCAGCACTGCTGGTCTAAGGGTCTCTCAGTCCTTATTGTTTATATGAGCTTGGGGAGAGAGGAGCCTAGTGCATCTGGTCAGTTTCAGGAACTTCCTGATGCTTCTGAATCATTCACTTCCTGAGTCTTAAGCCTCCCCTTAGAACATCCTGAGTCTTAACTCTCCCTTTAGAGGATCCTGAGTCTTAAGGAGCTTCCTTGAGGAATGTATCAACTTGGAGGAAATTTCTATATAACATGATTGAATTAAGAAATACCTGGGCCAGTGAAGAGGTACACCTTTGTGTGTATCTGTGATGGTGTTTCCAGATAGATTTAACTGAGGAAGGAAGACCCATCCTAATGGTACAGACTGTGCAGTACCATCCCATGGGCAGGGGTCACAGCCTGAATAAAATGGGGAGGGGGAGTCAGCAGAAGCATGGCCTTCGTTCTCTGCTTCCTGGTGGGCACCACAGACAAAGGCACTGCTACCACCATGCCCTCACCACCAACATGACTGCATTCCTCTGAAACATGAGCCAAAATAAACCCTTCTCCCTTGAGTTGCTTTTGTGAGGTACTTGGTTACAGTAACAGGAAATGTATATAATACAGAAAGGAGTTAAGCTGTTGCCGTGACTACCTGACCATGCTGACCATGTGCTTTGTAGGCCTTTGGAACTGGTTTGTGGGAGGAATGTGGAAGAGTTTGGATCCCTGGACTAGAGCAGCCCTTGAGTGCCACAGGCAGAGTTTGATGGGCTATTCACATGGAAATTTGAAAGACTGGAATGCCAATAGTTATGCAGAATGAGTCTCCACTGACAAGGTTTCAGGGAGAGGAAGACTAGAGGCCATTCATATTATGTTTGGGCAAAGAATCTGGCTACATTCTACCTGAAAACTTGAGTGAGGCTGCATTCAAACACAATGGACTAATCTGTTTGGTGGCGACAATTTCAAGGCAATGTGGCATTCAGGTTGTGGTATGGTAATGTCAATGCTCTTATCCAGGTATACGGTGAGAATGGGCAGTAAATATGTATGCAGTTTGACAAGGAAAGGAGCATGAGCCAGTTTGGAGTTGTAGACAAGGAGGGTGTAGATGAACTTATCGTGACCATTAATGAAGTTAGAACAGTTAAGGAGAAACTTCACACTTTGCACTGGAATAATGAGAAAGGTACTTTCAAGACCTCACCCAGCAAAGGATCCAGCTTATAAATACAAATGCAGAGGATCCGTGTTCAGTTCCCAGTACCTATATTAGCCATCTCACAACTGCCTGCAGCTCCACCTGCACGGGAGTTGATGCCTCTGACTTCCATAGGTTCCTGCATGCACACACTCACACACGCACACGCACACACACACACACACACACACACACACACACACAAAGAGTGACTGAACTGAGAATGCTGCTGAATGGGCTTCCTGCTCACTAAAGTGTTTCTTTCTCACAAACAACCACCAAGGAAGATGTCCTTACAGGTTTAGCTGCCAAGGCACACAGGCCAATTCAGCTGTGGTAGAAAGGTGTCATAGTCCCCAGCATCCATGTAAAAACCTGGGTTTGCAGGTTGCAAAATGCAATTTAAGGGCCATAGAGGCTTGTGACAAGATTTTATAAAACAACTGAGGCCAGGTAACATGTGGGCCTGAGCAGTCATTTCGTGAAACTATAAAGGTGAAGACCTGAGGATGTCAGAGATGTAAAGACCAGGAGAAGTCTGCAGTGGGAAACTGCAGGAAGAGTGGATATGGGCCAAGGAAAAGTCTATAGATGCTGTAGGTGGCAGCCATAGAGGAGTTGAGGTGCCCAGGGCTATGGGAGCCCAGATGCTGTCGCTAAGATTCCCAGACACTGGACAAGGAACTGAAAGATTTAGTGTTTGCACTACCAAGTTTTCATCTGACTTTGGCCCAAACTTCCCTTACTATAAACAACCCTATTCTTCATTTTGGAAGAAGGATGCTTACCCTGTGCCACTGTATTGCAGAAGTATGCAATTTGGTGTGGTTTTTTTTTTTTTTTAATTGTATAGGGCCTTAAAATTAAGAGATTGTCTTGAGTATCAGAGGAAACTTTAGACTTTCGGAAAAAGTGTTAAAACTGTAGGACTATGAGGACTTTTGAATTTTGAGCTAATGCATTTTGCATTATGACGTGGCCATGAGCCTAGGACAGGAGCAGATAGGGGTGAAACATTATGGTTTTAATTGGTGTGTTTGAGTGTCAAGTTGACAAGAGATGAACTTGTGGCTGATAATTTCAAGTGATGACTTGATTGGACTAAGAAACACCTGGAACATTAATAAGACACACCCGTGGTCATGTCTCTGAGGGTGTTTCCAGAGTGGATTAACTGGGGAGAGAAAACTCACCCTGAATGTGGAGGGCACCATCTCATGGCCTGGGGTCCCAAACTCAATAAACAGAGGAAAGTGAGCCAGGGTGATGAATGGCTCTTTGGGTAAAATGCTTGCCTCATAAGCATGAATGCCTGATTTTGAGTCCCCAGCATTCATGTAAAAGTCTGGGCATGGTGGTCTGTACCTGAAATCCCAGCACTGGTAGGCAAAAAGAATCCTGGCATCTTGCTGGCCAGCCTGTCTGGCCAAATCACAGAGCTCCCAGTTCGGATGGAGAACAGTAGAGAATGACACTGGACTCAACATCTGACTTCCACATACATGCATGGGTGTACATGCATACACATGCAGCGCAGGCATACACCACAGGCAAAGGGAGGGAGGAGCTGAGTGAACACTGGCATTATCCTTTCTCTGCTTTCTGGTTTCACCGTAGACCAAGCCTAGCACCTTGCCTTCCCTGCCATATTGGACTGTATTCCTCTGAAACTTGAGCTAAAATAAAACTTTCATCCCTTAAGTTGCTTCTGGTCAGATATTTGTTTGCAGCAATCATAGAAGTAACCAAATACACTTCAAGATAGCTTAGAAGCCCCAGCCTACTCCATGTGCCAGCTGTGGTGATCCCACCTGGTTCCTGGGCTTTTCTATCCATAGACCTCATGCTATAATGTGGAGTACCACCTGACCTCCTGCCAGCCTCACACCTTGTCTCAACAGATGGTGATGACCAGATCCTCAGCACCTTTGCCACTCCTCCTGTGCCTGTCGAGCTCCTTCTCAATGACAGTGGTCATTAAGGCATGGTAGTCTTGTTAGTAGCTCTTAGGCAGTACCTAGGCTAGGAACAGGGTCCAAACTCTGTGGGAAGTGTATAGTTAGCAATGTTCCCCAGAGGGCTGTAGTGTATCCTCCCCCATATACTCACCCAACTGAGCACCATGCTATCTTCTCTCCAATGGCTTTAAGCATCATGTGCTTGTAGGTGGGTCCAATCCCTTCTCTGGGCCTCACCTAGATATGTCCTCCAGGATCTAGAAAGAGCCCACTGGAGGAGGTTCAGATACCTGTATCTTATAAGTGAGGGACCTGGGCCCAGCCCAGCCCTTGCCTTTGCCTCCCTCCAGGCATTTGCCTGGAACAGACAAAGCCCCTGGCAGGGTGATATCCTTTGATTTGATTCAGAAGCCATTTTCCCTCCCTACTTGCCATTGTGCTGAGCTTCACCCCCTTTCAAATTGTGTGATGAAAGCACCAGGCTATTTTAGTCCAATTTTCTCCTCCTGATGTGGAGAGGCGATGGTGGCATTAAGATCTGGTACCTGCTGTTCAGAATCAGAGCAGGAAGTAGGAGGTAATGAGGGCTATTGGGCAGGAACTGAGCCTGTCCCTGTCCTCCCCCATTTCCCCAAGCTCCTTGCCACAACCCACATTGAAAGGAGCCTCCCGGCAGGGAGCCCTCACTTCCCTAACAGTTTGGATCCTCCTTGTGCCTGGGCAAACCATCCGCATTTCCCCAGCCTGGGTTTCCTCGTCTATGCAATGGACATTAACACTTTTCCTCAAAGAAAGATCAAAATAAGAAGTGTTTTGAAAAACTAAGGAGGGCCCAGGCATTGGAAACCTGCTGTGCCCTCATGCTCAGCATAGATTATCCACCATCCTTATCACCTCTCTCTGTGGGCAAGGAGGCCATATGCAGAAGTTCAATGTGTGCTTTTTCTCTCCTCAAAAACACAGACCTCTGCCATCCTTATGATGCCCCAGGCTTGGAATCCTGCTTGGACTACCTCATTCAAACATCATATCACCACCTGGGGAAGCTACCATTACCATCCCGTTGGGCTATGAGAAAACAGAGGCAGAAAGCATTTCAGTGATTTTTCATGGACTCTCTTAGTGACTAGCTGACAGGCATCTGAGCCTGGGTGGTCTGAGCCCCCATACTCCCTTGGCCCATGCTCCATCACAGACCACCAGGCCTCCTGATTCCAAGGATGAGACACTTAAAGACAAGGGAAGGAGCCAACCTGGCTCTGGTCAGCTTGCCCCAGGCATGGGGCAGGAGCCCCAGGGCAAGCCATAGCCTGTGGATCTCAAAATCTTACCAGGTATCAAAGGAAGAAGCCCAGTGAAGCACTAACTGCAAACACACAGACTCTGCTTTGTCAGGCAGAGGGATGCAGGTTGGGGAGGGGCCCAACTCCACTATGCTCCTGACTGCTCCCACTTGGCACCTCAGCCTGAAAGGCAGGCAAGCTTCTCACTGCCGGCTAACTGCGGAGGTACAGGGGCTGGGGCCAGAGGAGCCCCAAGGTGGCAGGCCAGTCTTTATCTAAAGCATCTCAACACTACCCCCACCTCCCACAGAGGCAGAAGACCCCATCAAACCAGCCTCTCCTCCGCCTTCCCCACTTCCCTGGGCCAGTTCCCTTCTTCCTGAGTGTACCCCTTCTTTTACCAACAGACATCCCTAGAAAGCCTGTTTGGGGCCAGGTATAAGGACTTGGGCTGGGGACCCAGAAATGAAAGGACATCACCAGCAAAGGAGGGACCAGGTACAGTAAGCCTTTCCCCTCGGTGTGTGAAGGACTAGTGGTGGCTTCAGTTGAGCCCCGTGGAGCCTGAGAAACAGGCCTGCATTCCAAGAATCACTGAATGCGTCAGAGGAGGCTCCCTGGAGCACATCCTGGGAACCCTGACCTGACCTGTCTCACCCTCTAGTGCGGCTTCCCACACCTCATGGTGCTGAGGCTTGAAGAGAAGCAGAATTTCCTGACTTGCAGGCTCCACCCTGCCCTCAGACAGCATGGCAATCATAAGGATGCCAGGTGTCCAGTGAAGAGGGGCAGAGGCAGTGTCCCTAGTTCTCTGACTAGACAGAAAGAAGGTGGAGGGATTTCCTCTCCCAGTCAGGAGATGCCATCTTGGCTCCTCTCTCCCACAGTAAATTCTACTCTACAGCACCAGGTCCTAGATGGGCCCCTCACCCTGTAGCCCTGTAGCCCTGTAGCCCTCCACCCCATGTCCAGACACTGACTTAGCTCTGGGTCCCCCATATCTACAGCCATCTTTTGTCAGCATAGCCTTGTGCTGGGAGGCAAGGGAGCATCATCAGGAGAGAGAAGACAGGAACAGCCAGAGACCCATCTTCTGTCTTCTCCTGTATCCCAGTGTCCTCACCCTTCCCATGGCCTGCTCCTCCTGATAAGGCTGTTCGTTCTGGGAAAAACCTACAGGTGAGAGCAGGAACCAGTGTTCTGCCTCTGCTCTGGTTGGTAGAAGGACAGGAACTGGGAAACTATAGGAGTTGGATGGGCTTGCGTTAGGCCAAGGAGCTCTAAAGACCCTGGTAGAGTCATGTGCTTAGAGCCCTCCAGCAGCTCCAAAGAGGCACTGCTCAGCTGTTTAGAGCCCACAGAAAGGTCTCCTCACTTGTCTCCTGCCATTCAGGTCACAACTGATCCTTGTTAACAGGAAGGCCACTTAGACAAAGTAGTCACCTCTTTATTTTATAGATGAAGAAACTAGGGCTAGGAGAGGTTCCACTTGCTCCTCAACCAGGTCACACAGTAGGGAAGTCACCCAAGCTGAAGGTGTCTGCTGCTGATCAAGTTCCTTAGGATGGCCCAGATAACTTAGCTGCGTAGTAGTCATGGAAGGACACGGCTGTCCCTGGTGGATGCCACCTCCTTCATCAAGAGGCCAAAACAGAGATGAAGAGATGATCCCACTAAAGGAACCAGTGGGGAGGGGGGGTGCTAATCTGTTCCAGCAAGACCTTCCCTTCATTTGCCCCTCCCACCTGCTTCCTTCTGCCTCACCTATACCCAAGAGGGATCAGGAACTGGGCAGCAAGCTGGAAGACGGTGTAGAAGCCAGACAAACCAAGGCTCCAGGGCCTCCTTCCTACTGCAGGCTTTACACTCGAGTCAGGCAAGGGGAAAGATGTGAAATGGATGTTAAGGTTTAATTAATAATCCTGTTTCTGTCCTAGGAGTGAGCAGAAAAGACATAGGCTTGCCTGAGTTTTCATCTCAGGCAACTATTCCTCTGGTAACATAGGACAAAAGGCTTTGGAACACAGAAATAAAATGTTGTCAATAGACCCCAGTGCCTGTCCTGATAAATGTGAACTAAAAGTATCATTATTCCTAGGTCTTCTGGATCCTGTCTGCCTTTAATGGAGCAAGGATACTACATGTACACTCAGGGGCATTTTCATTCTGGGGTTATCCTTCTGTTTCTCTGTTGGGGGCACTTCTAGCTACAGCCCTGCCATGAACCCACTCTGGGTTTGGTCTCTGGCCCACCTGGGGCCAGTTTCCCTATGTGCACCAGAAAGGGGCAAAGAAGGTCTTTTCAAAAGGCTGGCCCATCTGAACTGTTCAGAGATAGAGCCAGGCCCTCTCATCTGCAATCTCAACAAACCCTAAGTGTACCGATCCAGGAAACAAAGCCAAAGACTGTGGCGAAGAAAAAAGCAAAATTCAGAAAGTTCATGTCATCTGACTTTTGGCTTCTTCTGAGCAGTTTGACAGTCAGTAGCACTGGGCCACAGTCCTGGGCAGTGCCTTTCACCCAGAATGAAAGCTTCCTTCTGAAAGCCCTTCTTGCTCCTCAGCACCCCATCCCTCATGTTAGCTGCCATTTATGACTGAGCTTGTGCTGTCTCTATAGCAGAAAGCTGTGTCTCTGTCACAGAATCACTTTCAAAAGTTGATGTTCAAACTGGAGAATAAGACATTTTTTTAATCGCAGACACTGTCCTTGCAAAGTCAAGGGCTGGAGCAAGTCTGGCTCCCAAACACCTGCTCCTACTTGACCTTCTGGCCTTAGGCTTCTAATAAATGCCTGTTCTTGGGATACTCCAGGGATTTCTTACCTTACCTGCTGTTCCTTCATGTACCAACAGAACAGAGGGGTCTACATGGTTCCCCAATTAAGGATGTTTCTCTGGGCTCTCCCCTCCCCCCACTAAGGCACTATTTTGCTGAAAGAGAGCCCCTGCCTCATCTTAAAAGGTGTCAGGTCTGCAAGATACAGCAGCCAGGCCAGGCCAGAGACATGGGGAGCTGAGAGACCTTCCTGGGAAATCTTAGTCTTAGCCCTTTACAGACCCCCACATGGAGAGGGAGCTGACAGTGGAATAAATTCAACCCCTTCAGCCCTCTCCCTTCTTCACTCTGACAGAGTTGTTATGACAACCAGGGTCCACCCTTGATGCCTAAAACACTCAAAAACAACAATGAAAATTCCACCTTCAATTCAGAGGAAAGGGGACAAGATCAGGCTGGGGACCACAGCTATGAAGATGCCTTCCCCACAAAGCTCTCCTAGGAAAGACACCCCTAGGAACCTGGGGATCCATGCTAAGTCTGGGCAGACAGTGGAGGGGTGCTAATGTTCAGGGACTTCGTTTTCCTCCCTGGGACTGTACTTCCTTCTGGCACAGTCATTCACAGTTGCAGCAAGTGTCCTATGTGAGTTCTTATGTGTCTCCACTTCTGTCTCCTTTCAGGGACAATTCACAGTGTATGGGGAGAAGGGGGCCCCAGGGCCCCAGAAGAGCAGCTTTAGCCCTGGGATGTAGGCTCAGAAAGGCTTCCTAGCTCCACTTGCCCATGCTGTGTGACCTCAGATAAGGCATTTCCCTTTCTGGTGCCCTGAATCCTCCCACTCCACTCCCTATGCCCCATTTCCTCATTATTAAAAGCTGCATTCATAGAGAAGGCAGGTTCTCACTTACACTGAGGTAAAAATGACTAATACAGCTTCAGGTGGCCTGAGGAACAGGTCTATGAGGTGGTACTTCAAGTCCTGTGGAGTCAGGCAAGGTAGTGAGGGAGCAGAAATCTCTAGAGGTGAACACCCAAGTGGGCACTGACTCCCTGACCCACCCTAGACACTGCCCTCAGAGTGGGCCATTGACAGACTGCTCAACATTTGAGCCTCAGGCCAGGCCCTCACTATATCTTGCCTTTGCCCATGTGGTCAGGATGGCACAGGTGGACCAGCAGCTTGTGCACAGCTGAAGGGCTGAGTGTCCATGGATGACGGAGATGCTAAAGGAGGGCACAAAGCCAATGCAGCACTTCCCACATGCTGGTGCATAACTCAGTCTTAGGTCCACCTTTCACCAAGGCCTTTCCCTCTCAGCCTAGCTTTCTCTTCCCAACATCCCAAGAATGGGTAGACAACATGAGGAGGCCATGGTGTGTATAATGTTCTTCAGACTGAGCTAATGAGGCAGGAGAGCTCACCTTCAGGTCTGTCCGCACATCTTTAAGTGCCTTTAAGTCTAAGATGGGCAATGAAAGAAGGGCCAAGAGACAGGAGGAGAGGCCAGAGGGAAGGTGCAAAAGTCATGAACAAAATAGGCAGCCCAATCCTGAGACCCAACCAAGCCAAGCAAAGGACTGCTTCTGCCTGATGCCCCAGGGCCCTGCTGGCCACATGGATGGGAAGCCCGCTGAATGGAAGCAGGTCACTGAGCCCTGGGTGGTCAACACTCTCTCTAGACACAAGCGGGGCTCTAATTGCTCGTTGACTAATGGAGAGGCTTCTTTGTACTAAAGGTTGGGATGGAATTCCCCTCAAGAAGATCTGGAGCGTAACAGAGTAGGGGAGTATGTCCAATGCCTCTTGGAGCACTGGAGGTATGGGAACATGTCTGGCTTCAGGGAAGGAGATCACAGAGCCAAAGGCAACATGAGGGCTTCAAGGGGCCAAAATCTGGACAGTAGCTTGCAGATACCAAGAGCCAGGGGAGGAAATGCACAGAGGATAGGAACAGCTGGACACATAGGGGACCAGGGAACGGCGAGTGCCTGTATATGTGTGCACATGTGTGCACAGGCTTGAATGTTGTGTGTGCCTGTGTGCTTGGGGGAGGCAGAGAAGGAGGCAATGTCAATCAGAATGGGCTTGAGCTCAAAACTATGAAGAAGTGCAGCAGAGGGCAGACGAGGAGAGGTGAGGTGAGAGGCAGGGAGCCCAACAGGGGGGCTGTGGTTGCCAGGAGAGAGTTATGAGCCCACTAACACCTGACTCAATTCACTCAGCAGATTTTTTCCTGAGCACTTACTTAATGACAGTAGGCAACGCATCTGTAAGGTTGTATGTGCCAAGCACACACAACTGGCTTAACCTGTACAACAATTAAATGCATTAGTAGTGTTTTCACACACATTTTTAAAATCTTTTATTTTTATTTTATGTGTATGAGTGTATTACCTGCATGTATTTGAGTGTACCCTTGTTATGTAATCCCTGTAGAGGTCAGAAGAGGGCAACGGATTCCCCTGGAACTAAAGTTATAGTCAGTTGTTAGCCGCCATGTGGGTGCTAGGAATAAAACCTGGGTCCTCTGCAAGAGCAGCCAGTACTCTTAACCGCTGAGCCAACTCTCCAACCCCTTCATACACATTTTATAGATAAGAAGATCAAGGCATGAGGTGCTGAGGGATTCTGGTGTCACACCCAAACACTCCACAATCTGGGCTCTGCCCTTCTACGTTCCTGCTGAACCCACACAGGATGGGCAATGCATGAGGTATTAGGGACAAATAAAACATGATCCCCACAGGACCTGGCCAGCTATGCTGACACCTAACCCCTGCAGGCAGGGGTTGAGGTGGAGAAGTCTTGAAGTAAGCCAGAGCTTAGAGATGTTGCAGAGAGGCAGAATACGGAGAAGGAAAGGCTGGAGGCACTGGCCAGGCTTGGCTCCCCCAAGGGGATCTTTCTGCCTCTCTGGCTTCATTCTGAGGTCCAGGTGGAGGTGGTGTGGGAGCCACACACATGGTGACAGGTTCTTCTGCTGCCTCAGCCCTGATATGCTGTTCTACCTCTCCAAGGATAGGTGACTACCAGTGCATCAGCTATCAAAGGTGAACTGCCATGGCTCCCTCCATGCTCCCCTTTCTCTTTAAGATCTCAGGCACATCAGAGCAGAGTAACTTACAAGGAACTTCTCTGAGACCTCCTGGGTGGCTCCTCGTCTTCTGCGTTCCTTGGACCACAATGGACTTCATTCATGACTACAGACTCTTATTAAGTTAGCAAGTATTTAATGTTCCCTTAAATGAATTATAACATCAATGTATGACTTACATAATTATATATGAAGTAGATAATTTATATGTAATCACGCATTAATTATAGCATTCTTCTATGACTTCAACAACCAGAACCTATTTATCCTAGCACTGGCCTGGATGGGGAGACAGAGTGAATGGGTACACGAACCCTGAGCAGGTCTACCACAGACCCACCCTCCTCCATAGAGCTGACAGCTCCCAGGAAGCAGGCCAGGTGGCCAGGTGAGGCCTTCCCAGAAAGTTAAAGATGGCAAAGCAGGGCCAGTTTCCCAATCCTGGCAAGGCAAGGCAGGAGTAGAGTCAAGGAAGACTTCCTGGAGGGAGAAGCCCAGCTGGTAAGTGCCAAAGCGACAGGGAGAGGGAAGGGGGTGGATGAGAGAAGTCAGAAGACAGAGTTAGGGAATGAACTGGGAGACTAGATAAGCCTAACTCTAAGACCAGAGGGAGACAAGTGTGATGTGTGGTATTGGGAATGTTGGGCACTCATGGTAGGACATAAGGGAGGGACTACAGGCCAGGCAGAGAGACTCCCTTGGCCAAGGACATGAGAGCCTACACTGGAGAGGTTCATGAATATTTCCAGCAGAGCAGCAAGCCACAAGATCCCACTGAGAAGTCTCTGGGAACCAGAGCTGGGAAGTGCGGACCTGTTTGGAGGCTGTGGTCTAGGTGAGATACAACATATAGACTAGACTGGTCATGGTGGTAGAAGAAAAGATGGGCTCATGGTGCCTGGTGGCTGCCTGTCAAGGTGGATGAGCAGTATGTGGCCTGTGGCCCACAGAACAGGAAACAAGGGTTGGTTCACTGCTGTAGGTTATAGAGGAGAACAGCTTTGAAGGGTGTGATAAAATGATCCTGAGTTCTGTTGGATCCCTGAGGAACCTTGGTCTATACCAGGAGCATGTCCAGGGTGCAGCTGAACACAGGACCCGGCTCAGGGTAAGAATCAGGCTGGAGAGGGGTTTCAGAGTCAGCATAGAGAGGAGGTCTCTGCAGTCCTTTCAAGGTGGCCTTTTGAAGACTTCTACAGAGTGAGCACACTTGCCTATATTCCTTTCCCCACCTCTGTAAAACCTCCACTATGGGACAGAACAGGACAAAGACAGCTGGAGAGAGGATAATGGGAACTAAGCTAAGTGCCTGGGGTGGGAGGCCACAGGCAGTGAGCCAAAGTCTGCTTGGATGTACTTAGGGCACAGGGTTTCCCGATCCTTCCAGAAGTGAGGCTGAATATAGGATCAGTGATGCACATATCCTTTAAAGACTTTAGACCTGCCCCCACCAGTCTCTAAATCCCCTCTCACCTAGCTGAGCAGAAAGGTTGACTATCAGAAGAACTTAGCCCAGAGGTGGCCTGTCTTGGTGTCCCTGGGATTGTAACGGGCATAGGGGATGAGGCATCACAGAATATGGGGGGGATTATTGTTTGGGTGGTGGGACGTCAGCCTCCAGCTTCCACTCCATTTTCAGACAGCTCAACATCCCCATAAGGGATGAGAGAACTCTGTTCTAGAAAAACGTATCAGCTCAAGTGGAAAGAGCTTGAGAAAGTCACATCTGAGCTTGCCCCCTGAGCCCCTCGAGGGAAGCTGGAAGACCACAGGTGTGTCTGTGCAGAAACTCTCATGTCAGATTGGTGCCTCTGTCTTGGATATGAACTTCTATAAGGAGCTCTTCATGCCTTAGAAACGGCCCCAACATGAAGGGTTTAAGACAGAGAGGAGCAAAGGAGGGTCCAGACAGAAGCAGAGTTAAAGGACACAGAAGACAGGGAGTGGAAAAATGAAGATGTAGGTAATGTCCTGAAAACAGTTAATAAAGTGTATTGGAGAAACAGATTTTTAAAAGGACAGATTGCTATTTTTGAAAGAATATTCATTGAATAAGTGAAAGTTCTTGGAAGATAAAGAGAAAAATATTAGAGCTTAAACTAAATTTTTAATTGAAAAGTTAAAAGACTGAAATATATTTTGGAAAACAGAACAAACTGATAAGGAAGAACAGACACGAAACAGGAGTTTCAAAGCAAAAGAATCTAGCATCTCACTAACGGGAGAGTGTTTAAGGAGAAGACACGAGATCAAGAGCACAAGAATGTGAGTGTCCGCTTTGAAAGTCTCCATGAATTATGGAATAAATCACAGAAGACAAGTTAAGGCATGCAATTCATAACACCAGAGACAGAAAACTTTAAAAGAAGAACTGATCATATGCACAGGATGAGGCAGAGTTGTCAGATGTTTCTGCAACACTAGAAACCCAAGCACGACCAAGCAACACCTCCACAGGCTTTAGAGAAGCTTATTTGCTCCTTAAAATTTCATACCTAACAATATAAAATACCAACATCCAAATAAACTGAAAAGAAAACACACACACAAAAAAAATGGAGCTAATACAGGGAACAGAAAGAACACTGAGCATTCTCTTGTGGTTGGCGTCTGAAATAGCCCCAACCCCAGCCTCCAGTGCTTAAGCTGTGGTCTGCAATGCAGCAAATCAGAGGTGGGGCTCTGAGGAAGTGACTTGATCACAAACCCTCTAACCTAATCAGTGGGGTCCACTGGTGGATGTGTAGTTCCATGACATGATTGGGAGGTGGTGGAACTTAGAAGCGAAGCTGTAGTTGAAGGCAGAGGGGTCTTCATGCCCTTGGGGTCTATGTGTGGTTACCAGCCCTTCCCTTTCTTGCTCATTCCCTCCTTCATGGTCCTCCTGCAGTGAGCAGCTCTGCTCTGTGAATAGTCTCCTGCATGATGCATGGCCTCCCCACAGCCCAGAAGCAACAGAGCCAAGTGAGTGTGAACTGAAACCACTGAAACCATGAGCCAAAACAAGCCTTTCCTTGTCTGGGTTGTGTAGTCAGGTATTTTGTCACAGTGACCAAAAGCTGACTAATAACGTTTTTTTCTGTACAGGGGAAGGGAGTGAACCCAGGGTCTCAGGCACACTAGGCAAGCATACCATGCCAATGAGCTGCGTCCTTAGCCTCCCTTCTGCTTTTTTGAAATTTTGAGATAGGGCCCTACTAAGTTGTCCAAGTTTCCCAGGATGCTCCTAAACTCTCTAGTACAAACAGGACTCCAATTTTTAACCCTCCTGCCTCATCCTCCAAAGTAGCTGAGATTACAGGCCTGTACTACCAGGCTCAGCTTTAACACACACTCTTATTATAATTAATGATTTGAGAATTTCATACATGCATACAGTGTATTTTGGTCATATTCAGTACGCCATTCCTTCCCCTAACTCCTAGTCACTCCCCATCCCCAACACCTCTCAACTTCATGTTCTCTTTCTCTCCCTCCCTCCCTCCCTCCCTCTTTTAAACTGCTGTCTCTAATCTGTGTTACTTATTCATACATGGGTGTGAGGTCACCCACTGTAGCCTCCAGGGGCCACACCCTTAAACAAAACTGATTCTCCCTCCACTAGCAACCATCAACTGTCACAGCTTCTCAGCTAGGAGTGAGGGCTCATGAGTCCCTCCCTGATCCATGTTGGAATGTTGACTGGCTTGATCTTGTACAGGTCTTGTGCAGGGGACCAACCACAGCTGCTGTGAGTTCATAAGTACAGTGGTGCTGCCTGTTTAGAAGACACTTTTATCCTGGTCCTCCCCAACCTCTGGCTCTTACAATTTTTATGCCTCCTCTTCTGTGATAGTCCCTAAAGTTGTGGGTAGATGGTGTAATATAAATGTCCCATTTATGGCTGAGCACTCCACAGACATGTATTCTCTTCACTTCGAACAGTTGTGATTTTCTGTGTTAAACACCATCCACCACATAAAGAAGCTTCTCTGATGAGAAATGAGAGCTACACTGATACGGATACCTGTAGAAGACAGTAGGTTTATCCCTAGAGCATATGCGTTCCCCAGCTGTGAGTTCTTGACCAGATTTATAGTACCAGGCATGTGCGTCCTCCTGTGGAGAAGGCCTTAAATCCAATCGGAAAGGAATACTACTGTTGCACACACAGGCACATCTTGCCAGGCCAGTCATTGTAGCTTGTCACTTTTTAAACTTCCCTTCCCCAAATAAACACCCCTCTTTCCCCCTTCATATCACCTGTGTTCTATTATCCTCCCTCCCTTAAGATCCTCCCTCCAATATGGTCCCCTTCTAGGTTCCTGGACTTTACAGGTACTCCAAGTTAAACACACAAATCTACAGACATAACACTAGGATTCACATGAGTGAGAACATGCCAGGCAGTATTTGTTTTTCTGGGTCTGGATTACCTCACTTAGCATAATTTTTTCCAATTTCATCCATTTATCCAAAAATTTCATTTTTCTTTACAGATGAATAAAAACTATATTGTGTATAAGTACTACATTTTCATTATCCATTCATCAGTTGATGGACACCTAGGCTGTTTCCATTTCTTGGCCATTGTGAAGAGAGCAGCGCTGAACATGGATGAGCATGTGTCTCTGTGGTAGGATAGAGAGTTCTTTGAGTATATGCCCAGGAGTGGCTGTACAGCTGGGTCGTATGGTAGATCTAGTTCTAGCTTTGTGAGGAAACTCCACATTGATTTCCATAGTTGTTGTACCAGTTTACACTCCCACCAACAGTGAATGATCTAACACACATTCTCCTATGTAATTCTTGTGTATATGCGTGTGTGTGTGTGTGTGTGTGTATGTGTATGTGTGTTGCATCCAGACAGAAAGAAGTTTTGAAGACGGAACATAAAATTAAAATGAACTATTGGAAATTAAAACAAAGCAACAATAACAATAAATTTAAAATAAATAGAAGAGTGGAAAATACCATAAGAGGAATTTATCAGAAAAAACTTTGAAAACCAATAGGGCATAAAGAAAAATATATACCAACAAAATTTTGTGCTGTCCAAAATTCTAGAAAGTAAGGGCAGAGAAAATGATGTTATCAAGGAAATTATACCTAAAAGTTTATCAGACCAGAAGTACATGTTCTATGGGTTTGAAGGACTCACTCATGCCCAGTTCAGAGGGCGAGAGAGATGTGCAGATAGGAATCTGAAGCATGATGAAGAGAATTCAGACCCTTCTGACATGACAGAACTGAGAATCGGGAGGGAGGCTGGTCTGGCTGCTCTGGCTGCTTGAAGGAGAGCAACAGCTGTACTTTAAAGCCAGTCATGACAGCCATGTACTCCCAGCACTGAGGTAGGAGGCAAGCAGGAAGACCAGCCTGAGCTAGGAAGTGGGGCCCTATCTCAAATAGCCAACCAAAGAAGCTCTGGAACACGCTTCTCTCCCACATGTCCATGCTCTGGACTATCATCCATCAAGTTGGAGACATCTTCAGACAAAAAAGCCTGAAAATGCTGCTTCCTATGAGCCCTTTTTCAGGAAGCTCCTGGGTCCAAACCAAAGAGGGGGAAAAAAAGAGATTTAGGATGTGAGGCGCTTAACAGAAAAAAGGAGAGAAAAGACTGTTTCACCATAAAGGGTACTGTCCTAAGACACAGTTGAACAGGAGCTCCAAGAAACTGCAAGTTCAGCAAAAGATAAAAATGGAGGAACTGGGGGTTGGAGAGATGACCCAGCTGTTAAAGGCACTGGTTGCTCTTGCAGAGGACCTGGGTTCAGTTTGCTTCTCAGCACCCCCATGCAGCTAACAACCATCTGTAACTCCAGTTCCAGGGGATCCAACGCTGTCTTCTGACTTCTGTGAGCATTGCACATCACAGGTGCACTTACATGCATGCAGGCAATATCCATAAAATATATACTCATATACATAAAATAAAAATTGGAAATACAATAAAAAGAAGAGAGGAACTAAATGAGGCAAATATGTCACTGAAAGGAGACCATTATTGGCAAGCCAGGTTTAGAAAAACAATTGCTAGGTAACAGATATCAGACAAATAGAAAGTTTAATATGAGGAACACTAGGCATTGTATAAATAAGAATAAACCTTCTAGAAACAATTAGGCTCAGGAATTGCTTTTGTTCAATCACTACAGCAACAGAATAGAAAGTTGTGAAGACTGAAGGAAAGGGAGCAGAAGCATAGAAAACCAAGTCTTATTTGTCATAAAAGGATGGCAAATGCTAACACCTCAAATTGGGAGATGAATGAATAAATGAAATAATGTAAGCATCTACTGAGGAAGATGGAGCTAAACAGCATAGGAAACAGCTGGAAGAGTTAAGGGTGACTGCAGCTTGGCATAAGACTTGCCTGGACTTGCAGAGCAATTGCCACCTCTCATTCTGAGCCTTACATTTAATACAATTTAACTTTAAATATGTGCTGATGCTATTTTAAAAATTCAAGGCTGTGTGGCTCCAATCCAGCTCCTCACACAGTAGGCTCTCAGAGGTACGTTTGGAAGGAGAAACCAGTGGGCCAGGATGGTGGTGAAGAATAAGACTGGGCCAGGCCTAGAAGTCTGCAGAGGAGGTGAGCCCACAGAAAAAAGGATCCTGGTATCTGGAGTGGAAAACATTGCACCACAGTGTCCTCAAGGACAGAATCTATTCATTTATTGCATTGGTGAGTTCTAGAAGTTTCTGCATAAAAGTGAACCACAACAAAAGCCCAACAGGATAAAGGTAAGAAAGCAGGATGCCAGTCACTAGGCAGACAGGGCCTTGAATGTCCCCTTTCAGGTAACTTCACCAGCCCCAGGCCTTTGTGAAGGACCAGACTGCATCCCTGGCCTTTCTCTGCACCTGTCAGCCCAAACATCCTTCTTTTATTCCTTCAGAGCAGTAGTCCTGGGTCCTCTCCACAGCTGAGTTGCCTATAGAGCTTTTCCTACTTGCAGAGCTTGCAGAGAGGCAGATACCACTGGCCTAGGAAGGGCTCAGCCTCAGAATCAATCAAGTCAGGCAGGAGGCACATGCTTCCAGGATCCTTGGGTGCAAGGTCAGTATGTCTGTTTAAAATCTGATATTTTGTTCTTCGTATATTTTTTTAAATTTAATCTTGATGTTTTTGAAAATGTGACTTTACTAAAATATTACAATAACCCTCCCTTATGTTTTCCATGTTTTTAGTTACTCATGGTCAGCCACAGTCCAAAAATATTAAATGGAAAATTCCAGAAATAACTTATAAGTTTTACACTGAGTGCTATTCTGGGCAATGTGATTACATTCATACCGTCCAGCTACACACACACACCCAGGGATGGGAATCATCCCTCAGTCTAACCTGTCCACTCTGTGTATACTACCACCAGCGCGCGGACTGCTGAGCAGCCATCTTGGCTATGAGGTCCACTCTGATGGCACTGCATGGTTTGTCTTCCAGGAACCCTTACTTACTCACATAACAGGGTGTGTGGCACCATGGTCTCCATTTCATCTTATCACCTAGATGTCATGCTACCCAACAGTATCACAGGAAGTATGGGCCCCAGTATATTAAAATATTCTGACAGAAAAAGAATGTTCATCTCTCTCTTACTATGCCTATTCATAAATTTATCTTTACGTGTGGGCTGCAGGTCTTGGGATGATCCCCATGAATAAAAGGAGCTGCTACTTGACTTGGGGTGTCCTGGGGAGAACTGACGTCTTTGCTTGGTGCTCTGCCTGGAATGGAGTCACTGGGCACAGCTGTTACCCCAAAGCCTTCCAAACATGGAGCAAGGTTGACCAGCACTGCATCCACTGTGTAGCAGAGACCAGGAGGGCAGAGGTCAGGGGTGGCAGGGGTCAGGGGACAAAGGGCAGGGGCAGGAGAGCAGGAAGGCAGGAGGGAAAGGGGGCAAGGGACAGGGCAGCCCTGGACTTCTGAGTCCTTCCAGGGGGGAACCAAAAGCCTGACTTGGGGGCTCCCTCTGCTTCCTAGACATCTCAAGAGGGGCAGAATGACTTTGCTGCCCCTTGCCCAAGCTAGGAAATGTCTATAGAGAGGAAAAAAATACATCTATGCAACCCTCTCTTTCTGGAAAAGTCATCCAGATAATCCCTTGACACAGAACCCTTCAATTCTCTGAGGGAGCACATTAAATGCCTGCTCCTTGCTTCAATTGCTACTGCCTGTTATGGTTCTCACTGGGCTGAGGGGAAGCTTGCAATCCAGTAGGGATGAACTTTGATAATTATGACCTGCCACTTGCCAGATGCCATGCCAGGGTTACCTCAATAGCTTTTCAGGCCACTCCAGGGGACAGATACCACTGTCAACTTCATTTTATAGATGAGGAAAATGATGCCCAGAGAGGTCGGGGAATTTGTGAGAGGTCACACAGCTGGTGGAGGGTGAAGCTGGAGTCTGTTCCCTGTTATCCTGACCCTCCTCCTTGCAAGTCATCTGCCATTCTGACTGCAGGAACAGAAATTTCACATGTAGATCAGAGTCTGAAAAGCCGAGACCCCAGAGTGCAGTCATGTGGGAGCCTGGGTGAGTGTGCCTTCTAGCCACTGTCTCTGGGCCTCCGTTTCCTCATCTAAACAGAAGGGATATGAGAGCTGTGATGGCTGTTCTGGCCTTGACATGCCTGTGACTGAGCCACCTGTGTTGGTTTTCAGCAGTCACATGGCCTGCTGTTGTTGGTTTTTATAATGGAAAGGCAGTGGAGGAGTCACCTGCACGTCAGCAGACTTGGTCCTATGATCTGAAATAAAGGTCAGTGAGGACATCCAGGCCAGAATCCTGAAAACCACCTTGCTCATCTTCAGGCCACTATGTCAAAGGGTTTGATGTTGTTTGAACTCTGTGAGTCTTCTTCCCTGTTCTGAGTGTCCTGGCTCAGCTAAAGGTGGAAAGGCAGAGAGGCAGGTCTAGGAAAGTCCTGCTGGGCTGGAATAAGACTGGGCAAGCCTGCTTGAGGGGCCTTGGATGACAGGACGAGGAGAGCATGGAGCCCCAAAGACCTCAAGTGTTCAGGAGAGAGGAACTTCGGGAAATACTGGTTTATGCCTTGCTGTGAGGCAGGCAGGAACAAAGGTTGCCCAGAGCCAAGCCTGGAAGAGATGTTCTCAGCAGCCTGTAAGGGGCAGGGTGGCAGAAAGAGGTCCATGAGCCTCTGATGTGAAGCTGGACCCATCTAGAAGCTCAGGTCCATCTGTGGTCTCACAGGAAGGCTCAGAGGCCCAGGGGGCTAAGCATTTTCTTTCCAGGAAACAGAGTAGGTTGCCAACTTTTCCAGAGCCCAAGAGAATACTAAAAGCTGTGAGACCCAGGAAGTTGCAGTTACAGCCAAGCAGTTCCCTGTGTCATGACCATCCCTCATCCAAGGATCCTCCATAGCCAACTGTGACTACAGACTGAGTTCATAACCAGGACTGGGACCTTGCCCCTTTTGGATGAATGGAAGAGAACTCAGTAGCCTGCTACTGGTTTCTGTCACCATACAGTATTGTGCTGTCTCTCCCCAGCTATGGGAACACACAGTGGCCCCATCTTCCACATGTTGTTTCTCTCAGGGCTGGAGATCAATCCACCCTTTCTTGGTCTTCCTGGGAAATTCTGTGATCACCAACAAAGGAGATTATGGTCCACTATCACACAGAGTCTCAGAGTACCAAAGAGCTGTGATATGATAGGTTCCTTGGTGACTTTGCACAGAAACCCAGGCAATCCGTCCTTGGGTGAGGGATGAGGGGTTTATCTAAATCACCCCCCTTGGAGTGGTCCCAACTCTGGGGGATACTATAGTCCTTCATAAAATTTACAGTGGGACAGCATTCGTTCATCACGCTTGGTTCAGAAGCACTTGATTCTTGTGCATTTTGGGGCTCCATTAAACAGGGGACACAAGAGACTCAGGAGAGAAACAACAGGCCCTGCAGACACCGGTAAGTTCCCTTTCACCTGTGACCTCCTGACAATGGCAGGACCTTCTGCCCTGCCTCCTGTGCTCCTCCTTCCTGTCTCCTCCTTTCTTCCAGAGTGTCTTGGTCCCCAATTACTCTGCACTGCAGGAGGCCTGCCAGGGAAGAAATTAGAGCGACACATCAGCTATTCTATATTTACCACCTGATGGCCAAAGAGGATCTATCTTCTGCACAATTAAATGAAAAGAGTTTTAATATCAGCAGGCAAAGGACTCTAGCAACAATGGAGAATTAGGTTAGAGGCAGCAATTGGATTAGTGCCGAGCTGCAAGTGAAATGAAGACTTGGACACGAGAGGGTTATCCTTCTCCTAGTGACAGGTCCTCCCTTGGTGGGTGTGGGGAGGGTCTGGGATAGAGCTGGATTGGATTCCTGAAATTGGATCAGCTCCCATCCCTAGGGATGAGAGGCCTGATTCCTGTAACCCTCTGTGGAAGAAGGTCTTGCCAGGTGTGGCAGATGAGGGGGCACAGTTGTAGTTGTGGATACTGCCTTGTGCCCCACACCCATATCAGCTGCCACATTCCCAATTGAGAGCTAGACTTCCCCAAGGCTCTGTCATTTGTCCCTCCTCCCTAGGCCATCACCACCTTTCCCCAGGGCTGAGGTTGCCACCCTATACCCTCTGCCTCTTCCCTCTTCCAGTCGAATCTGCAACCATACAGTACGGGTCCTCGAGCCAGCCTCTCCCTCGAGGGTTCAATGGGAGGCAGAGGCATATAAATCCCCAGGTTACTGAAAACACAGCAAAAGATATGTGTAGAAGCCACAGACAATGATGGTCCCTTCCTTATTTTCAATTTCTTAGAGCTGTTTTCCCTAGGTTTAACAAATGCGAAATGCGTGAATGCCCCCAGTTTTGTTCGTGTTTGTCTAGGAGCATATTTCAGAGCTGCCTAGGGAGAGATGGCGTACTGCATCACGTTGATTCTGGCTGCCCTTTAACTTCTCTAGCTTCTGCTACAGCCCTGATTGCAAGCCCAGAGCCTTTAATGAAAACTACAGTAAGACTTTCTCATATGTTGCCTGTGTGTGAGTGTCACATCTCCTATCAGAGCCCTGGGAAGTGTATAAGCCAGGTTTGCCCTATGAAGACATGTAAGTCCCTGTCTTGTCTCTCTGGACAACAGAAAGGAAAACTCCACAATTGGGTCTTGTCTGATCACCTTCTGCCTCCTCATTGACACCAGGTCCTTCCTCTTGCCCAAATCTTCCAGGAAGAATCCAAGTTTGTTCAAAAGGAGACAGGAGTCAGCTGGAGCAAACCAGAAAACACCTGTCATTACCCCAAACTCTCATATCTGGCAAGCCCAAGTATGAACTTGGGATCCTGGATTGTTATCCCCAGTACAGGAAGCAAAATTAAAATTCAGGAAGTAAAATGCCCTCCAAAGAAGTAGTATTAGGGCTGGAGAGATGGCTCAGTAGTTAAGGGCTCTGGCTATTCTTGCAGAGGACCTGGATTCAAATCTCAGCACTCACATCGTGCCTAACAACCAACCATGACTACAATTCCAGGGCTCCAATACCCTCTTCTGACCTCTGCGGGCATTGCACAACATGGGTGCACTTACATGTGTGAAGGCAATATAGTCATATACATAAAATAAAAATAAATAAATAAATAAATAAATAAATAAATAAATAAATAATAAAATATTTTAAAAAGAAGTAGTATTATCGAAGATGGAACAGGACCTTCTAGTCCCAAGATAATGAACAAAGAGCAAAAGTAACCCGTAGAGCAGGTATCACTGTAGGATTGCACATTCTTACCACATAATCAGCATGATGAATAAAGGGTAGGTTTCCTGATATTCCACACCGAAAGCAAGAATACAAAAAGAATTGCTATAGAATGACTTCTAAATGCATCTGAAAGACAACAGTCACTCCTGTGTAGCCATAGGGTCTTTGTCTCAAGATACTCTCAGATGCCCAAATGTTCAGATGGCCAAATTCTTTATACAAAACAGCACAGTATTACATGTCACACACACACACACACACACACACACACACACACACACACACACATCTTATATATTTAAATGGGGTCTCACAGGGACCACTGTATACACATGGTCTCAGAGGTGTTCAAGGACCTCTGTACTCATGCTGTTCATGATTGTCTGTTACTTAGCTTAAAATATATTGGACTGCAGTAACGAGTGGCCCCACCTCTTGGTGATGCCAAACTGCACAGCTTTTACGTAGTTATGTTTCTTTCCCACTATGTGTCAGCTGGGCCTCTGTTTTGTGTCCCAGACAGATTCAACCTCTTCTGGAGCCTGAGGGAAAAATCCATTTGGAGCCACATGTACTGTCTCTTAGTGCTTTTGCCAGAAGACATATCCCACCTCTCCTACAGTCACAGGACACAGTCTGTCATGTGGCCACAACTATCTGCTTGTGGACACAGATGGACTGTAACCATATAGTACATAGAAAACAGTCAGCAGCAACCTGTGGTCTCAGCCCCCAGGAGAACTACAAGGGCCTTTCCGCTCTCTGTACTCTTATGAAAATTCCAGAAACTGAAACCAAACATGACACATTGTGAATGTGGTTTTTGTAAAAATAAACAAAAGTTGAAAAGGAACACTTATCATGTTCAGAGAGGCCTGGGCTGCACACCAAGGATGTTTAACAAGTCTATATCCATTAAGCTGTCTCCAGTGTCTGAGGTGTCTGTGTGTCATTTTTCATGCTTAAACATCTGACCTGCTTGCTTGTTTCCACAGCCAGTAGTCTAGTAGGGCTTGCCTTCCTCATCCTGACTACTTCATAGTCCCAAACAAAAGGGAAGTCGTTCTTTTCTGACAGAGTCCAGAAAGTGTCCTAAAGATTTTAGAAGGTGGCCCATGTAGTTGTTCCCTAGTGTCTCCCTGGAGGTCCCCACCTCATGCTCCCATTGCAACTGATTTTCTTGGTCCTTCTTCTTAGCAGCTGTTGTAGGCACCTCCACAGAGTCCCTCTATCCCTCCATTTTCTCATGTGTGAAGTAGAGAAGTTAACAGTCCTGCCTCACTGGGCTTTGCTGAAGCTTGATGAAGATGGCGCAGTTGACATGCTTAGAACATAAAGTCAGTAGTGTCTACAGGAGAAAATCATTGGCTATCTTTAGAAGTAGTTCAGCACCTTCCACATCCTGGACTTTTGTGAATGATGTTTCCTAGGCATGAGCTATGTGTTTATTCTTCCTCACCGGCCTTCGGCTGGCTTGAGGTGGGAAGAAGGTCCCTCCCTCCCTTAGATGCCCACAAGGAAGTCAGAGGCTGTCCCATGTCTGCCAGTGTTCCACTTGATTTTCTCCTACCTCCTTCAGAGCAAATATAGGTCACCAATTTCCTTCAAAGACCATGCTAGTCTTGTGTAAAGAATACCAACTTCTCTTCTAGATATATGTCTCACACATTCAAGAGGCTCCATGACTCCGACTCTAGTATTTTTCTTTCCCTAGCAGAGTCCTGACCGTGGGATCCATAAGCATGCATGGCCTAGGCAAAGTGCCTTATTCAAAAAGCCCAACTCCCAGATGAGTCAGCTGGGGCTGCTATAACAAACACCCCAGCCAGGGAGCTTCCACTGCAGAAATCTGTCTCCTCACAGTCCTGGAGGCCAAAAGCCCAGGATCGAGGCTTTGACAGACTGTGGGGCCTGTGGCCCTTCTCTTTGGCTTGTAGATAAGCATTTTCTCTGTTTCTTCATACGACTTTCCGTCTTACCTTCCTCTGCCCTGATAACCTCTTCTCATGAGTACCCCAGTCATACTGGCTTGGAGCCTCCCCAGGGACATCATTTTACCTTAATTACTTCTTTTAAAGTCCTAGTTAGGCTGCAGGTGCAGCTCAATGGTAGAGCACCTGCCTAGCATGTGTGATCCTAGATTCTACACACAGTATTGCCAAAAATAAAAAGTTCTATAACTAAATGACCATATTCTAAAATAGTGGGATTTGGAATTTTGACATGTGGATTTAGGGGAGACCTGAATAGCCCACAGCACCTGCCACTCTCAAGATGCAGCCCTGGTGTCAGGGGGATAAGTTTCTGTTCATCTCACAGCAGGTCTATGCTATGAGCTGCTTGCTCTGTTACCCCGCCTCTAGCCAGCTCCTCCACCACCTCCTCAAAGCTGAGTTCCTCTCCTGCAGGAAGTCTTCTCTCTGCCCCAGCCACAGCCCCTTCCTGCCTTTCAGCCTCTCAACCCCTACCCCTGCTTCTCAGCCTGGGTTCCTATAAAGGAGGTAATCACCCAGCTGGGCCCTGTACAGTGTGTAAGAACAGGGTCATGTAAAGAGATGAGGGAAGGAGGCAAGGAACAGGTCTCTTAGTGTTCTGGAGATAGCTGCTGGGGAAGGCCGCCATAGGCCCTGGAGGAGATATTTAGGATTTGGGAGCAGGAGTGTACCTCGATCTATTTGTCCTCCCCAATCCCTTCCCTATCAAAAGGAGCCCCGACCCAGTCCTCCTCAGTAAGAGTGAATGGCTAGCAGATGGTCCAGATGTTTCCAAGGATTCCTACGCCTCCATGTCCTGAGAGGGCCAAAGGGCAGCCCTGTCGTTTCCGGGTGGAGAAAAACAAGGCCAGTGAACTTCCTCATCTTCTCCCCACTTGTGCTTCAAATCCCTGCCGTCTGCCTCTATTGCCT
Organism: Nannospalax galili; assembly: GCF_000622305.1. Taxonomy (NCBI): domain Eukaryota; kingdom Metazoa; phylum Chordata; class Mammalia; order Rodentia; family Spalacidae; genus Nannospalax; species Nannospalax galili. The sequence continues at coordinate 573,798 of NW_008332644.1, read as the reverse complement.
TGACTGGTTGCTCTTTTGGCTTCAGGCCTCACAGCTGCAAGCTGTTCTACTGTGGATAAGGAGGAATCAAAGGCAAGGACCAAGCCAATCTTTGGGATCTGGTATTATTTGTTATTGTCAATGTGTTGTATCACTGGAGCAGTCTCTGGCACATAGGACAACAGAGGTTCAACAGAAATTTTTAAATACATGAATAACAAAGATGTGCAAACTGTCTCTGAATCCAGTGTACTGTATGGGTAGAAGCATGGTGGAGATGGCAGAGTCCTCTCTGTGGCCCAGTCAGTGAGGGCCCCCTGGAGCACCAAGAGAAAGCAGGAAGGGTCTGAAGCAGTGAACTTGACCTCTACTTCTGCGTAAGGAGAGCAGGAGTAAAGAGAAAGTTCTAAATGCTAGTGATTTAGTGAGTCCTCTGTCACTGAACATGCAAGGTATACGCCATGGCACTGTCCAGAAGAAGCTGAGGGCTGCAGGCCTGATGGTGACAGAGCTCTGAACCAGACCTGGCTGAACCTCCCTCCAGCACCTGGTCAAGCCCCTTCCTTTTGTTAGCCCAAGTTTCTTGGTCTCCTATGTGGCAGGAAGAGGTCAAAAGCCCCTCTGTCCCTAGTAATCAGGTTTCTTGAGGCTTGAAAGAGTCTGTCCCAAGAGGGTAGACTATGCTCTACCCAGGTCTGCTCAGAAGGGACTGTCCATCCCCAAAGGAGAATGGGGAGCACGGGAGTTCAGAGCCCTGGTAAGATTAGGCGTGCAAAGGGTTCGGTGAGAACTGACTTTGCCCTGACTCCCACGCCTTCAGCAAGCCCTGCAGGCTTTGGGAGCTCTGAGTTCCATGGCCCCAGGGGTGCTGGAACATCCATGGAGGCTTAGTGGGGTCAGGGCCATGGCATTCTCTGGGAGAACCCAGACTGCATGCAGGGGCTCCGAAAAACATGTCTAGAGCAGTCAGAGGGCCTCAGGCTGGAAGGCAGGAGGTCTGGTCTCAGCCCCCATTTGGATTCAGATTCTTAATGTGGCCCTGGGCAAGTCATTCTCCCTGCCTCTACCTGCTCACTGGAAGTTTCTGAGTTACGAAGAACTAAGGTTTGGCCTGGGGTGCCCATAGAAACGGTCTCCTGATCAGGAGGCCCTCAGCCTCCCCAGGCTATGAGCCCTGGGAGGGAAGTGTAGATAGACTCTCTGCCTTGAATATATGTGTGAGGAGTCTTCTCCACAAAACAGGTTTGCAGGAGGCAGTGTGGGGCCAAGCCCTGGAAGGATCCCACACAGGGAAAGGTCATGGGCAAAGAGAAGCATCAAAGGCAGATCTGTAGGTGATCTTGGCCTCAAGGGACTTGAGAAGGAAGCTTTGGGGAACTCAAAGGAAAATCAGAGTTCCAGTCCTCTTTATACCTATTTTTATTCTATTTCATTGCCAAGCACTTTTCTTACCTTTTCTTCCTATCCCAAAAATGTAGTTTCTTCCTCATCATAATGATGTATTGGGCATTTAAAATCTATAAGACATGGTGTCAACTAATTGCCCATCACCACAACCCAGTAAGTGAGACGCAGCTGGAGACATGCGATACCAAACACACTAAACAAAGACTTCTACACTTTGGGGCCATATACTCCAGTGCAGAGAGAGACAAATGATAAGAAAGCTAAATAAATGAGCTAAGTGGTGTTTTCATAGGAGCTGACATGCAGAAGGATGTGAAGTGAGGGAGCACCAAAAGGCCTGGAAAGGCTCCCGCTGTTGAAGGGGCCATCTACTCAGGGGCCTCACTGAGGTAAAAGAGTGAGCCATGTAGGCACCTGACCTGCAAAGACTCTGGAGAAGGAACAATAAGTAGGCCAGCATGCTGGAGCTTTGTCAATGAGGAGAAAAGGGAGACGGTCCTACAAGGCAGGACACATAGGCCTTTCAAGCCTTGTGGATTCCTTGGACAGCCCTCAGCATTTCATCTTGAGGGAAGTAAGGAGCCTTGGGAGGACTTGACAAGTAACAGAATTTCTTTTGAGTGACAGAGACTCCAGGAAGAGCAGGCAGGGTTGGGGAGTTGACTGGCTACCATATTGTTCAGTGACTCCAACCCCGACTTGGACCCAAATCCAGCTTATTCCAGATTCTAGGTGTCACCACTGAGGAGGAAGAAGCCAGTCAGTCCTGAAAGTGAGCCCTGGGCTGAGTCCTTGGCCAGGGAGGGAGGCATGAGAGTCTGCCCTGCCAGGCTCTGAGCTGCTCTGAGGGAGTGTGGGTTCCTGTGGTGTTTCAGTTCCAGTGGGCCTAAGAATAAGTGTCTGTCCCTCCAGCTCGGGCTGCTCACTAAGGAGGGGTTAAGTGAGAGAAAGGGGAATAGTGAAGCCCTGGGGCTGAGTGAGCCTGGCTGGGCTCAGGGATTGCTCAACAGGCTCTACTAGAGCCAGACAGACTCCCTTCGGCCTGGTCCCCTCCCCACATGCCACAGTCCATTTCAAAAGACTAACAGAATCCCTCAGGGCAGGGCTGGAGGAACTAGCAAGAGCCACTACCCAGGGTTCAGAAAGGAAAAGGAAATGACCAGGAAGGGAGGGTGGTGAGGATCAGACCCCTTACCCTGAGCCAGGGCATCCAAAGCTCAGAGGCACAGCTACAGCTAGGTGGAAACTAGTGACCAAGAGCTGAGCTTAGGACTGTGTAACTTTGAGCAAGCAGATGAAGCTCTCTAGGTCTCAGTTTCTTTGTCTGTGGAATGGGCTGAATATGCTTTATACTTTATGAGGATTCGAGGATGATAGGGCTGGAGAGATGGCTCAGAGGTTAGGACCACGTGCAGAGGATCTGGATTAAGTTCCTCATACCCACATGCTGGTTCACAACTGTCTAATTCCAGTTCCAGGGGCTCTGACTCTTGCTCTGGCCTCTATGGACACCAGACACCAACACGGTACACATATATATACGCAGGCAAACTTACATATAAAAACTTTTAAGGTTATACAATTGGTGGGCTTAGCACACAGTCTGCATGTGGCAAGTGCTGGTTATACAGGGTCCCTTTCATTATTGCCCAACCCATAATGCTATTGGTGCCCAAATCTAGACCTGGTTCAGCACTAGAGAGCAGGGTTGGCAGGGGGACTTGTAGGATTGACCTGATGGGAGCCTGGTCTGTGGGGAGAGGAGGGGGAAGGAAATTAAAACAGAACACTGGGGAGAAGGCCACCTGCAGCACTTAGCTTAGCCTGCTTTCTCCTTATCACTGCGTCACTGAGACATCATGAAATGCCTGCCTGCACCTGAAGCAATACCAAGCTCTGTCTTCTACTCACTTCTAACTCACTAGAATAGTCAAGAAGTTTCATGTGTTTGGTCACAGCCCAACACACACACAAAAGATTAGCAAGATGATATAAAGTGTCAGCCCCAGTCTGGAACCTGCTGGACTTGCCCATACAAGCCTGGCATAGGCTAGTGGGAGTGTATGTCCATAGCCTTCTGACTGCCTTCTCCAGATCCCCAAAGAGGCACAACAGGGCCCATCAAGGAGACCTAGGTATCAGATGTCCAGTGTGAAAACTCGGTTTAGAAGGCTGCTTCAGGGCCTCTGAACAGAGCCATCCTCGAGGACTGTGCAGGGTTTTGCCTACTTTAGACATATTCAGACAGAGACCAGATGACTGCCCGCCAGTCAGCCTGCTCAGCGTGAACGGGCTCAGAAAGGATCAAGGGACTCAGCAGAGGCCATTTGACATAGCTGTTAGCAGAGACACTTTGCTGCTAGACTGTCAGAGGTCACATGCCAAGCCCATTGTCACTCACGTTCATAGCTGTGTGCAAATCACAGTGCTAGCTAGCTGCCTTCTCCCTATCTGTGAAGAAAGGCTGGTTATAATGGCTCAATGGTTCTTTAAGGAGTGTGTATGCACACACATGAATGCCTGGCACTCAGCTCATTCTTCATTGCTCAGTCAGATGCAGCCGCTCCCTGGCTGCAGACCAGGAAGGTTGTGTGCCAACAAATACCATATGGGGCCTCCAGGTCCACAGCCTCTGTACTGGTGAGCCAGGTTATCCTGGGGACTGGTGGATGGGAGCAGGGTGGACCTGTGTCTACCAATTGAGGCCTTCAGTCAGGTCCACCCTGGAGGACCTCAGCAGACCCCATTCACTGTTCATGAACTCACTGGCCTTGGAGAAGATTCATTCACAAGATCACGGATGGGTCTTTGCAAGGACACAAAATGCTAGCCAAGTCCTCAGCTGAGAAGCCTTGCCACAAGTCTAGGTATGGTGTATGGGGCCATCCTCAGGTTCCTCCATAGGAACACGGAGAGTCTTGAGCCCATAAGTTCAGGAGAGGCCGAGCCTGGGAAGAGAGCTCTGTAGACTGCTGTTCCATTCACTATGTTCCCAGGAGAGCCACCTGAGTTCCCACAGCATCATGCCCCAGACCTTTTTGGACGCCAGGGTTTCTTCCTGATGCACATGCAGCCAATGCCAATACTGAAAGCCAGAGAAAGCTCTTCAGGACACATGCTGTTCAGCCACCCAGAGCCCAGACAGCCTGCCCTCTCTTTAGCCCAGTCTCACCCTGGTGTCAGGAAGTCGTGTCTTCCAGAAGTTCCACAGTGACAAGCCTCATTACCTGACCTCAGGGAGACTCAGTCTCTCCTCTCAGGGGCACAGGGAGATCATGCCTACCTCCTCAAGCTGTGGAGAGGGAAATCAAAGGCTGCATGCAAGTAACCAGCACAGCGCTTGGGCAGCTGCTGGTCAAATAAGAGTTGGGCTTTCTCTTGCTCATGCTGCCCAGCCAGACCCTGTCTTCCCCAGAAGCCTCTGCTCCCAGCAGAGCCTCCTCCCCCCTGGCCTCTTCCGGGAGCCTGGCTCTGTAAGCAGGTCTTGTGGCGGCAGCCGCAGCCTTAATTTTAGTTCTGGGCTGGGTAATTTCCCGTGATTACAGGCCCTGTCAGTACAGCAAGCACTCCAGCTGCTAGGAAGCCAGCAGGCCTCGTCAGGGCAGGGCCAGGCACACGTTCACACACGTGCCTCATGCTTGGGGACACATGTTCCCTCATGTGCATGTTTGTGCACTCACAAACACTTGCACACATATACATGTACATGTACACATGCACACTTACCCATTCTTTCAGGACCAGGAACCAGGGATCCTCAGCCAAGCCATGTGCACACTGCTTATGCCATGTGGATGCTACTGGAGAGAACTGTCTATGACACACACACACACACACACACACACACACACACACATACACACACAGCTCCCCCATGGCAAATAACAAGTCTGACAACACAGAGACAACATATAGAAAGGGATACTATGCAACAAGGACTTTTACTGACCCCCACTCTCCTGCCAGAATCTTCCTTCTCTCCCTCTGATGCTCCAGGCTAGCACTAGAAAGAGATGTCCCCATCTCTTTCCCTTTGAATACCCTAAGCATTCTGTGTACATATGCTTGTGTGTACACGTGTCAATAGACACTGTTTTCATGGTCTGGCTGAATTCTCCAAAGGTTCATGGGCTAGAAGCTACAAGCTGAGGTGGCAGTGTTAGAGTGGGGAAATTTTAAGAGGTAGGACCACACGGTGGGTAGTTAAGTCACAACCGCTCTTGGAACTAATGCTGATATTGGGGAATGGGTATGTTCTCAAGAGGATGGGGGAAAGCAACTCCTGCTGTCTCCATTCTGCCTCCTGCCTTGTCCTGTGATACCCTACTCCCCATCTCACAGATTCTCCCACAGTGATGCATATACCATGCAGTAAGGCAGCCCTGGGGCCCTCATCAGATCTGAGAAGATGCTGGCTTCGTGCCCTTGGACTCCTAGAACCATGAGCTAATTAAGGGTCTTGCTTTTATGACTCACTTAACCTCGGGTATTTTGTCATAGCAACGCAAAACAGTTTAAGATAGACATCTGCTAATGGGTCTTGCCTATGACCCTCTCCATCTGTGGATGCAACAGTAAATGAGACAGAGGAAGAATCAGCCATAAATATGGAATGATTCAATATCATACAATTGATCCTTACTGTACAGATTTCATTTGTGAATTTCCTGCTCTCTAGCTCCAAAGTCAATACTCACCACACTCTCTCAGCCATTCTCAAACATTTCAGTAGTTTGACACATAGATTCCCCAGCTAAGGACAAACAAGGGCACTCTGCCTTCTTGTTCTAGATCCCATCCGTCCTTTTAAAAGAAGTTATCAGGAAGATGGTAGGGCCTGCTTTGTCCTTATTATATGGGCTGTGTCCTGTGCAAGCCAGGAAGGCCGCAGTGTGGGGTCTGTGGGGAGCCTGCTGTAACATGAGGTGGCTTACCCTAGACTATAGCACGGCAGGTAGTAGCAAAAGGGTGGATTCAGGATGCCATGGTGAGGCTGAAACATGGGAGCATTCTACTTGGTTGGCTGGGCCAAGGAGGAAAAGGGGTGATGGAATGATTGCTGGGATGTGGGGGGGGGGGACGGACTGCTGGACAGATGAACTAATATCCTTGGACCTGGGAGCCAGGGCAGTCCCCTGTTAACTGTCCCATGGAGCAATTCTACCCCACGGAACACTCAAGGATGCAAACTCAAGTCTGAAGGGGGACTACTTGGGTAAATCTGGTATCCCCTATGAGAGGTCTGCCTGCTGAAGATGCCCAGGCCTCACATGGCTTGCTGGGGTAGATTACTCTGAGTCCTGCCCTCCATCCCATCTCCTGCAGGTGGCTCCCTGTGTTATAGTATCACAGAGCCCACCTTGGAGTCACTTCCATACGTGCACAGTCCATCATTGAAAGACTCAGTTGTCAAACAGGACATAGTCTCTACCTCATGCCAGCTGCCTTCCCTGGCCTCCCTCAAACCCACACCTACTACCTCTATGGCAGCTTAGCCACCCTGAAGATCTGTATCTCACATATCTTGGTTCTCCATCCTCCTGTATCCTCAAGGCAGGGACAAGTCTGGGGCTCTTACCTCTGACTCTGGTGTCCCTGGGAACAGCTCCTGGAGGTGGCAGGACACAGAAGATCAGGAGTTATGGATCCCGGTCCATATTCCTGCCAATCTGAATAAGGGGCTTCCATAGACATGGACAATGGACAGAGCCATGACTTAGTCTAGGATCAAGGCCAGGCCGAGGTGTTGTCTGGACTGAGCCCTGACATGAAGGGATTGGCCGTAGAGGCCATCACACAGTGCAAGGCTGCAGGCTGAGTACCTAGAGACCTTCTGTGAGGAGCAGGAAGAGAGGGGCCCTCACACTCCACCCTAACCTACTCCTGTCTGCTGGCTTCACACTGTGACTCCACAGGCTGCTAGATGTCGGGAGGGGCTCTGTGACAGCCATCTGTCCAGCAAGAACCTAGAGCTACTCATGCCAGAGCCACGCCCAGCAGAACCGTGGACCTTGCCGGTGCCATGGCGATGCCATCTCCGCCAGCCTTTCCCAGCCCGGTAACCATGGGAATGTACTCAGGGCTGCAGCTGCTTATGCAATTGGCCTCTGAGGGAGGGAGACTCACAGGCCGACCTTGCTTCAAGGAAGCCAGAGCCCCAAAAGGGGGCTGCTAAGTTGGGTATGTCCCCCACTGAGGAGAAGATGGAAGATCACACAAACCTCCATCATGTAGACAGTAACCTGCCTGGCCCTGCAGGGAAGAGAAGCCAGAAAAGAGAAATCATGGGAGGTATGGGGGGCGGTGGTGGCAGAGCAGAGCTTATCTGTATATGAGAAAGCTCCAATTGCCTCTGGCAACTCCAGGGCCCAGATGTTGGGTATCGTACAGACAAAACAACTGAATTAGCCGCTATTCCAGTTCCATTGCAACTGGAACCTGGGGCCTCCTAGAGGAAAGGCTGAAGAGATGAGAATGAGCTCAAGAGTCAGCCAGAAGAGCTCTGTCCACAGGAAGAAACTTATGCACACAAGTGAGCCAACCAGAATAGACTGCCTGCCTGCCAAAAAAAGAAAAAAACCTCCAAACAAAAAACAAACTTCTTGTTGGTCTCCAAAGCAGGGGTCTATCCCTAAGGCAGTGCTGTCCTGACGGGCTCCAGGGCCTGCCCTACCTAGCAGCCCCTAAAGTCGCAGGGATAAGCCATCACAGGTAGGACCCAAGGGCAAAAGGTCAGGGCTCCCCATGGCAATTGCTGCCTCCCCAGGTGCAGTCCCTCTTGGCCCTGACCTCCTCTCTCCATGTCACCTTATTCCTGCCAAGTCCCAGTGCCTGAGATCCCTGGCCTTCTTTCCAAGTGCAGGAGGCTCTGGCTCAACGCCTCCTAGCCCCTCAAGTCTCAGCCTTCATTCTGGTGAACAACAATTCCCAGACCAATGGCAGTCACATCACTCTAGCCTTACAGTCCCCTCCCTTCTTGTCTCCAGTGGTTTCCTGGACTCCCCACAACCTCCTCTCTCGTTCTGCCAGGAGCCTTTGAAGCTGCTGTGAGCTGTTCCAGCAGTGCAGTAGAGCCTCCTGCATGGACAGGCTCTCCCCTCCCAGTGCTCCTCCTCAGCACTCCGCTCCAGCCTGACACTCAGCATCCCAGTTCCAAACCCCATTCAGTCAGCATCCTTCCCCTTAGCTTCATGGCCACTGTGCAAGCTCTCCTGCAAATGTGGCAAGGTCTCTTGGGCCATATTTTTTTTAATATTAAATTTATTTTTATTTTATTTTATGTGCATGAGCATATTGCCTACATGCATGTAAGTGCACCCATGTCATGCAGTGCCTACAGAGATCAGATCCCTGGAACTGGAGTTATGGATGGTTGTTAGCTGCCATGTGGGTTCTGGGAACCAAACCCAGGTCCTCTACAAGAGTGACTAGTGCTCTTGACTACTGAACCATCTCTCCAGCCCCATCTTGGGCCATCTTTGAGGCTAACCTGCCAAGCTGAGGTTCAGTACTGTGTTCTCTATGCAGACTCCCCAAGGTCAGTTTGAGGGCCCCATACTGACTCAGGCAGAGCCAGGCTGCTCATATCAGCTGGCAATTCCTGCATAGCCCTAGCGCTTATTCAGCCTCTTCTACCAGCATTTCCCGTCTCATGCCAACTTCTGGGCAAACACCCTCTTCCCGACCACACCCCAACCTGGGTTCTAGGCCCTCCTCAGTCCTCAGCAACCGTCCCTTGCCTTCTCCACACTACCAGCCCTCAGTGGCTCCATCTCTATCACAACAGTATTTACTTCTTCTCACAGCCAAGCACAGCCACTCCTTCGTGGACCACTTGGACCTCACACTTCCTCCTGGTACCTGGGACCTCCTCTCCTCCCCTAGGCCAGCCTCAGACAGGGGCTGCTGCTTGTGCTGCCCCCACTTTCCCACAGCCCATTCATTTCTCGGTACTCTTCCATCTGGTTCCCACGTCCGTCAGTCCTTTGCCAAATCTGCTCTTGCTGTGAGCTGTGCTGCCAAATCCAGTGGATGCGTCTCAAGCCTCCTCTTGAAAGGATACTCAGACCCTTCTCCAGCCGCTCCTTGCCTCGCTCTTTGTTTGGCCCCACGATCCCACATTCATCTGCTTCCCTCCCACCTGTCTCTCTGGCTGCTACTTCTCAGCCTCCCTAGGAACTCCAGCTCTCAGTCAGACTGGGGAACAGTTGGGTCCCTCTGAATCAGGTCGAGCTGCTGCCTGTGTTGTTCCTCACCAGAGGGTTTCAGCCTGTTCTTGGTGTTGAACCCCAGCAATATTCCAGCAACCATGATCCCCAGTTCCAAACTAGGTCTCTTCTCCGCCCCACTGCTCCCTAAATCTCACACACATCCCAATGGATGCCTCATATTGTCCCACTGGACACCATATAATGTCCCACTGGAAACCCCATAACATCCCACTGGACGTTTTATGTGACTCCCATTGGATGTCTCATATACATCCTCATGGGCACCCCACTGTTTCATGGGTATCCCTAGGAATCTGCTCAAATTGACAGCCACTCTGTCCCCTGAAACTTTTTCCTTTCCACCTCTGCTCACACCGAGAAGCTCCTGAGGGACTTTGCTTCACATGTTAACTCAGAGCCCTTTAAAACCTTTTGAGTCTGTCCTTTTGCTTTTCAGTCACTGTCTCCCTAGTGGAAGCCTCTGGCTTGGGCCTTGCTACTTTCAATGGAGGCCTCTACCTGAAGTTCAGCCTAGGCATACAATCCAGAGGTGTTATTTAAAAAGCATAAGCTTCATTAATTTATACACATCCAATAACTCTTGGGATAAAGTCTACTCTTAGATTTCCTAACCTTGTGATCTAGGTAAAGATCCCTCAGCTGAGGTCAATGTCCTTTCCACCACAGGGCCTTTGCACATGTTGTTTACTCTACCTGCACTTCAGCTGACTCAGATTAGATGGGCCTTTCTCCAGGAAGCTTTAAAAATGCTTGCATTGCCTTTGGTTCTCCAGATACTTGTTCTCAATATTTGACTTCATTACTTGTGGCCACTGTGGTACAATTGTTAGCATCTCACACTGTCTCACTGTATTGAACATCTGTCACATTAGTGACTTGTCAGCATCTTCTGAATGGCCCTCCTATATTTGAGGTACTTGCTAAGCGATGAGGACCCTGCCACGGCACTACAGTTTGCCACTGAAGGGAGGCGGCAGGGGCAGGACTGAGGCTGTGCCTGTCAGCAGCAACTCTGAACTGTGCTATAAGGAGGCTGGTGCCAAGTGGATTCGGTTTTTGACATGCATGGCAATGGAGGCATTTTGCCTTTTAGGACAGCCATGTGACACTTTGGGCATTCTATGCCCAGTGTTACTGGTGTGAACAGCTGTGTCTGTGACCAAAAGTGATGAAAGGGGGATTTGCTATGGTGACTCCCTGTGGTGCGATGGGCACTGCTCCTGACTGCCCTTCTTCTGGTCTGCGTCCTGGTCCTCCCAAGATCACCCTTGCCCTTGGCCACACCATGTTCCTGCAGAGCAGAAGCTATAGTAGAGACAACCCTAACACTTTCAGCACTTGTCAAGGCTCTCCAAAAAAGACAAAATATGTGTTTGTGTATGTATTTTTCCTAAAAGGGATGGAGGGGTGTGCTGTGGAGCAAATCCAGGATCTTGCACATACTAAGAAAGTGATCTATCACTCTACCACTGAGCTGTTCCTCATCCCTAAAAAATGAGATCTAAGCCAGGTGTGCGGTGCATGCCTTTAGTCCCAGCACTTAGGAGGCAGAGGCAGGGAGCTCTCTGTGAGTTTGAGGTCAACCTGGTCTGCATAGTGAGTTCCAGGCCAGCTGTGGCTACAGGGAGATGAGAGAGAGAGAGAGAGAGAGAGAGAGAGAGAGAGAGAGAGAGAGAGATTATGCAATTATAGAAGTGGAATGTCTGTTGCTCTCTGCAGTGGAGCCCCACATGAAGGCCTGAAAAACAGGACCAGCCAGGCAGAAAGAAGATCCATGTTCCCACTCAGAGGTCAGGTAGAGGAGAGGCAAGTCACTTCTTCCATCTCTGTTCTCTTCAGACTTTGGGCAGGATGGTGCCCACCGTCCTTAGTAAAGCCAGGTATTATACTTGGTCCATTAATTCACAGGCTGACCTCTTCCAGAAACACCCTTAGAACTCATGCTAGTCAAATGGCCCTGTCAAATCAACACACAAAACTGATCCTCATCATCCCTAATCAGTCCCTATGTCCCACAAAAGGCCCCATATCTTCAGGCTCTAGCATGACCCTGTCCCTAAGCCAGAGTTTAGTGAGTATTTACCTAATGAAGAAACAGGGAGTCCTGACAGGAATGAGGCCCAAGAAAGCTCGAGGGGGGAAACAAAGTCCCGTCTAGGTTCACTGTCCTCCACATGCCTTCTCAGAACATGCCTCTGAGAGCAGCTGCAGTCTGGCCACCTGGGCAGCAGAGTGAGGAAAAGCCCAAATGCACTTCAGCCTAGCTGGGTTCTAAGGTGTATGCTAAGCCAGTCCCTGGTCCAGGAGTATTCCTTGACTGGTCCTGACCTCATCCACACCCTGTGCTGAGTGCCCACACCCAGCAGGCCTATTCTCACATCCAGGCCCAGGCTCAGTCTTGGGCCACCTTCCTGGAGTGGAGGAGCCCAAGGACCCAGATGCATACCCACCCCCACCTCCAGCTGCCTCTTTGCATAACTCCCCTCAGAATCTGAGGGACTACTTGGAGGAGCATGAAGAGTGGAAAGGGAAACTGCGTTTCTCACTGAAGTCTGGGCCCCCAGGAAACCCCCTGTGGCTCAGCCTTGCACAGAGACCCCATTGGTTCTCCTGTCTCCTCAGAGTTCGGGGTTCTTCTTACACATTTCTTATACTGCAAGACCAGGTTCCAGAGGGTCCTCCCCTTTTTCTACGACCCTCCCCCCCCCTTCGCTTTCCAGCAGCTTCTTCCACCAGCCTCTTAGATTTGTGGAGCCCCAAGCCAGTCCTCTTCAGATCAGGCCCTCCTCCGGGGAGCACCATCTGCACAACCACAGACCGCAGCCCCTGTTCATCTGCCACCTGGTGGCCAGAATGAGCATTGCGTTTCTCCTCCGCCTCATTGCCTGTCAAAGAGTGACCTTTCTAAGCAAGGGTTCTACCACCACGAAACTCCCAGATATCACCTTCTAGCCAGCCTCCTCCTGCCAGAGAGGGAAAGGCGAGACCCTGAGAGGGAAGCGTTTGATAGTCAGGAAATGCCAAGAGCCCACATATGAGATATATTCCAAGGCCACAAATTCCCATCATGGAGGAGATTATAAAGAGGTGGCAGGAAATTGAAGCTCCAGATGAAATCGAAAGGGAGCAAGTGGCAGACTTGGAACCACAGTGAAACCCTAGGGACAGATGGACAACTCCCAAAGTCTGTCTCCCCAGCCCGCAGCCTGAGCTTCACTGGGTATGTATTCACTAAGTACTATCACACTAGTATCAACTGGCCACTAACTAGCATTTACTGTCACTAACCATTAAGTAGCCGCTAACGTTGACTTTCAATTAACCACTAACTGTCAGCACTCACATCAACTAACACCAACCTCTAATTTCAAACACTAACTAGCCACTCACCACTAATTAATAACCCATGTGAATACTATCTAGGCTAACTAGCACTAACAGCTAATATCATTGTGATAAGGTTACTGACAGTGTCAAGATCAGTTAGAATGTTAGTGAAATGTGTTTTGACAAGAACAACACAGAAAAGATGTCATGTTTGCACTGTTGTGGAAGAATGTGCTAGGCCAGCTTTGCAGGAGGTAACTTGCTTTGGTGCAAGAATTCTAGATCTCAGGAAAATTGAGTCTGAAATTCTTGGTGTTTATTCTGAAGGTTTCTGTCATTTTGAAACATTCATGAAGAATTTCATATGGGAAAGTTTATCATCAGCTCTTCAAAATATGAAGCAATCTTTACCAAGAGAAAGTTGGTTAAGTAATTATCAGCTAAATAAACAGCATATAGACTGCAAACTCCATGACAGAAAAAAAAATGTCTGCAAATATTCTTTGGTAATACCCACTTAGTAATTGTTTTAAATTGTGTGCCTGTGTGCATGTGCATGTGTGTGTGTGTGTGTGTGTGTGTGTGTTTTACTCAATCGCCATCCACCTTATATATTGAGACAGGCTCTCTCATTTGAACCCAGATCTTAATTTGGCTTGTCTGGCTAGACAGCTTGCTCTGGGGATCACTTGTGTGTGTGTGTGTGTGTGAGAGAGAGAGAGAGAGAGAGAGTACGTGTGTGTGTGTGTGTGTGTGTGTGTGTGTGTGTGTGTGTGCCACAGTGTGACATATGTGAGATCAGAGAATTTTCTGGATTCCTTCTCTTCTTCCACATTCACATGGATTCTGAGGATTGAACTCAGGCTTGTGTGACAAGTGCTGTTGCCCACTGAGCTATCTCCCCAAGCCACTAAATACTTTTAAGTAATAGTTTTATGGAGATTGTACAGTGTGCCAGCCCATGGTTTTCTATAGAACACAACCATCACTATCTAATTTAAGAATCTTTGTCACTTCAGAAAGAAAGCTCATAGCCATCAGCAGTCACTGCCATGTCTCTCCCTTAGCCCTGACAGCCTCCCATCTCCTCAGCCGATGCTGCGCATTTTACGTAAGTGGAATCATTGTAGTTCACGCCTCTCATGACGCACAGAACCCTGGGATCTGTGCGTGTTGGAGTGTTTTGGTGATCTGCTGCTTTTGTGATGGAGTTATGCATATGCCACACTTTTCTCACCCAGTCGTCAGCTGGAGGACATTTGGGTTTTTTCCACCTAACTATATGAATAATGAGATTAGGATCATAACATTTCCAGTCTCTTGGGTGCGTACTACAGTGTATTTACTAGGCAACTCGTGCTAACTTTTTGAGGAACTGTTAAACATTTTGCCAAAAAAGCAAATGACTATTTTACACTCCCACCAGCACCGAGTTCCAGTCGCTCTACATCCTTACCGATACTTGTTTTTGTATAGTTTTTTCATGTCCCCCTCATTCTAAGTGGGAAATAATGTCTCAGTGTGTGTTTGACTGCCACTTTCCCAGTGACTAATATTGATCACTGTTTTATGCATTTATCGTCCATTTGAATAGTACACCCGTTATTTTTAAGCATAAAGGCAAGATTCAAACTTATAAATGTTTCCAAAATGCTGAGGAAAAATCTTTCAGGAAATAAAAGAACTCATTGAATGCCTTTGTGTCTGATTATAGTTGTTTCTTAAATTTTCTTATTAATCCCTTTGTATGCCTCAGATAGTGGCAATGCAGGTGGGATCTGAGGCCCAAGGCAGGAAGGTACAGTGGCCTTTAGACTGGGCCACTCTGTGAATTTGACATTTGCCTGCTCAGGCAGGTGCCCTGCAGGCTGGGTATCAAGGATTTCATATGACTGTACCCCTCAATATAGCCCTTTTAAGTGTGAGGGGAAACTCAGCTTCTGCCACCAGGCACACCTGCACACCAGCAGCCTGGCCTGTTCCCAGGGCACAGGAAAGGAAACCTGGATAAGAAAGCTGCTGTCCCAGTTTGGTTTCTATTGCTGTGATAAAAACACTGACCAAAACAAACTTGAGGAAGGAAGGGTTTATTTATCTTACACTTCCACATCACAGTCCACCTTTGAGAGAAGTCAGGCAGGAACCTAGGGGCACTAACTGAAGTACAGACTGTAAGGAAGGCTGCTTACTGACTTGTTTCTCTGGCCTTGCTCAACCTGCTTTCTTCTACAACCCAGGCTCACCTGGCCACTGTGCTCCAGGTCCTCCTATATCACTCAACAATGCCTCACAGGCCAATCTAATAGAGGAAAGTCCCCAATTGAGGCTCCCTCTTCCCAGGTGTGTCAAGTTGATAATCAAAGCCACCTCGACGGCTGGCAATGCAGGGTGAGCAGATCTTTACTGCAGAAAGGATCTCAGGGGGTCCTAGAGCCAGGAGGAGCAGCAAAATCTGGGACAAGGCAAATGACACCTGGCCATCAGTCAAGTTGGTAGAGCCTGAAGGAGAAGATCTTAACTTTCGGAGCATCATATAGAGAGAAATGGCGGGGAGGGCCATGTAGTACTGTGTGGTGGTTTGCATAAGTGTCCCCTGTGGGCTCCAAGTGTTTGGGCATTTTGTCTCCAGTTAGTGGCGCTGTTTGAAAAGGTTTTAGGAGGTGCAGCCTTGATAGAGAAAACATGTCATGGGGGTAAGCTTTGAGAGTTCTTAAGTCTTGCCAGGTTTCCAGGTACTCCCTGTTTCCCCTGCCTAGTTGATGATGTTATCGATTGATTTTCTGCTCTGGCCACCTCCCTCCACCACGCCTCCCTACCATTATGGACCCTTACCAGTAGAACCATAAGCCCAAACAAATTCTTCCATCTATAAGTTTCCTTGGCCATGGTGTCTTACAGCAACAGAAAAGGAACTGATACATGGGGCAAGGCTTCCTGCTGGAGTGGGGCTGGGCTCTACAAACTATGTCTGCTGTGGTAGAACAAGAAGGGAGGAGCTTCATGCTGACCTACACCCTGTGCAAGTCTTCCGATACTCCTGCTGAAATCTCCCACCCCTCATCAGTCAGTAAACAGGTCCCCAAGGACAGCACCCATTCTCTATCTCCTTCTTCTTGTCAAGGAGGGTGGAAGATGATGGAGGGTGAGACTGAGTGGCACTGAGGGAGCCTACATTGAGCAGGGCAGCTGACAGCAGGCTAGGACACAGACTAGCACATGTTAGGGTTTAAACGTTAAATGTCCCCCACAAGTTCATGTGTTTGAACACTTGACCCCAGCTAGTAGCACACTTTGGGGAGGTTGTGGAACCTTTAACAGTGAGGCCTGGTGAAGGAGGTGACTCACAGGAGGACGGATGTAATGGGTTACAGCCTTGCCTTGATCTGGTTCCAGCCCAAGCTCTCCACCTGACTGCCCATGCAGTGAAACCAGCCACCTCACACCCCCACTGCCCCAAGTGTGAACTGCTTCTGCCACCATGCCCGCCTCACCCTGGTGGGCTGTACCATCTCAAACCACGAGCCACAATAAATCCTCCATCCCATAAGTTGTTTCTTTTAGGTTTTTTTTTCACTGTTATGAGAAATCTAACTAACCCAAGACACAAAGAGAAGGGAAAGCTGGAAAGCTGAGGACTCTCTGCGATACAAGCAGTTTCCAAAACAAGCCCAAACGGCTAGCAAGCCTGAGAAGAGCTGTTCACACTTGTTAGACAGCAGGGAAGAGAGAACGAGAACAACAATAATGTGCCGTCACTTTGCACCCGTTTTGCTTGCAAACATTACAAAGCAAGATAATGTCAAGTGTTGGCGGGGGTGCAGGGATTTGGGAACCTTGAGGGTTGCTGGGGTGCCAATTTGCAAGCCTGCAATCTGGTACTACTGAGTCACATCAAGAAGAGGTGTGACAGATGTCCTAGGGCTCTGTTCCTGGATGTGAGTCCTGGAGAAAGGCTTGTAGCACAGTTCATGGAAGGACAGACAGATGGGTGCTCACCTAGAGGGAGGGGGCCTGGGTAGCCCACAGGCAATGGCATCAGGTGGCACCGTGCACAGTCCAAACAGTAGACCAGATGTATATATCAACACAGTGGAGTTCTTAAAAGCACAGTGCTGGGGGAAAACATTAGAAGCAGAACGAGGTATATAACCGATAGCATTTTTGTGAATTCAAATACAGACACATGGCATAAGCTACATTTGCAAGACACACAGAAATGTAAAGATTCATAGCTTTGCCTGTGGGAGGAGGGGAATAGAAGGGGGCTTGGACAAAAGGGAGTGCTTGCTAAAATAAATAAAACATGAGACTCCTTGCTGAGACAAATGATGGTGAGGCAGCTGGAGCTGAAGACGAGGCCCGCACCGGAAGTGGAAGTGCAAATAACAGCGGCTGATGAGAACTCCCCTTTGGAGCTGCATTGACTCAACAACGAATCATTCATGTACAAGTTTATTAGCTCTTCTGGGCTTTGGGCTATAGCCCTAGACCCTAGGAAAGAACATATGAGGACAGACACTGAAACTGAGGAAGTCAGAAGTTGGCATACAGGGACCCAGCGAAAGATAGACTCAGAGAGTGAGAGGAAGGATCATCCTGCCCAGAGCAGCTTGGAGAGATAGGGGAGGCCGAGCCCTTGATGTGCGATGTGGCTGGCCTAGCACTCAGAAGTCAGCACCTTCACCCCGGACCTGGGAGGCGTGGTCCACTCAGCACAGGTCCGCCGGGCAGGGAGAAGTTTAGGATCATGGCCATACCACTTCCGGGAAATCTCCGTCCTCACCTCCAAAGACAAGGGAGAGGAGGTTAGGAAGGTCCCACTGCCACTCCACTGCTGGACTGAAGGTGCTGGGGGATGCAGTGTGGGAAAAACAGGGCAGGGTAAGGACAGGCCCTGCCATGTACAGGCTCTAGAGGGAGCTGCTCCCTCCTTCGTCCTCCCTCTGATTGCTTCTGACCTTTGTCTTTAGCACTTTTCTCTTCCTTTCGGCACTGCCTTTATCTGAATCCAGTCAAACACTCAGGTGCTGTCTTCACCTTCTAGCCCAATCACATGCTGTCCTCTCTGAGTGACCTTGACTGACTCTTGCCCTGAAGTTTAAGTCTGCAAGGCCAGAGGATGTGACTGAAAGGAAAGAGTTGGGAAGAGGCAAGGGCCAGTCTTTGGGGGCAGAGGGAGCTGAGAGACTACCTGATAGCTGACCTTGGGCTGTATGAAAGATAAAGGGAAAACCAATCTCTTTTCAGCACAAAGATAATCCTCCCACAGCTGCTTCCTCAGAGCAGAAAGCATGATTGCAAGGAAGTGAGCTCCCAGTCACCAATGGTATATGACCACCTACCCCGTCGACAGCATTGCTTCCTAAGACAGATTCCCCTCAGCCCTAGCCAGGGCTGCTCCTCACCCCTCCCAGAGTTTCCAGGACCCTCATGACTTGTGATCTGAAACACTCAGCTACTGTGGTCCCGTGTTGGCATCAAAGATAAGGAAGAAAAAAAATCAGAGAGCCGGGGTTGGGGGCACTGAGAGAAAGGGCAGAGCATAGGCTGGGGGCAGAGGTGACTGGTGAGATAACAAACGTCTACCTCTGAGGAATAAGGTACAAATCATCCAGAACACAAAGCCCACTGCAAATCCATGGCCACCAGGGGGAGATATGACCCTGCCTGTGCGCACTGCCAGGGACCTGGAGGCCTGAATTTTCCACAGCTCTGTATAGCAGGACTGTCCCAAGGGGAGAACCCTCGGGGTCTTCTGGGTGACCTCTTATAGTCCTGCATGTGCTGTGGCCTCTAATTGTCTGCTTGCCTCCACGTCTGACACCCTAGTCTCAGGGTCCCTGTCTTCTTGGGATTTCTCTGTTTCCTGCTCTGCTCTGGCTCTTCCTCCCTGTCTGCATCTGACTCCTTTTCTACTTTCTTCTATAGGGACCTCCGCCTTTTTGATTCTTCTCTTTGTCCTCTCCCCCAACTGGTCTACTCTCTCCCCAAGTTTCCTTGACCCCTAAACGACCTCTTCCACCTCCTCAACAGTTGTCAGTATAACCTGGCTCAGCTCAGAAGAGGCATGTGTACAAGGTGTTCAGAAAGCATGTAGGTTCAGCTTGGTTCAGGAGCTCATGAACAAAGGCTCATGAAAGCAGAAGACCATGTGAATCAGCCTGGGGTGGGATTTATAGGAGAAAAGGAGCCTTAGGATTGAGGGGAAGGGTTTCTGAATGTGTGAAGGAAATCTATTGGGAGCATCACACACCTCTTGGTTGAGGAAGCAGTAGAGGACAGCAACGATGAAGCCCTGTGGGGTCAAAGAGAAAGGGCTCATTGGCCTGATCTCAAGGTGTACCCATCTTACTACTATCATCTCCCTACCCACCCCCACTCATCACTCACTATGCACCAGACACATCAAGTTATATAATCATCACAGCACAGATGCTAGGCTGCATGAGTAGCCCCATTTCTGACTTCATTTCTGCATCTGCATTAGTGAACACGTTGGCTGTCATATAATAGATGCTCAGTAAAAACTGAAAAAAATGGATGGATGGATGTATTAAAGGAAGGAAGAATTGATTGATAGGTGGATGGATGGCAAATGGAAGGAATGAAGGAAAGAAAGTGGATGGAAGGATGGATGGATTGAAGCTAGATGGTGAATAGAAGAATGGATATATAGATGAATGATTAATGTATGGATGAAAGATAGAAGAAAGGATGGACAGATGGGTGGATGGATGAATGAATAGGTGGGTGGGTGAGTGGTTAGGTGGATGGAATGCTGGATGGGTGGGTGGGGATGGTTTGAAGGTAGGAAGATGGATGGATAAATGGTTAGAGGATGGATGGGAGGAGGGAAAAATAGGTGGATGGATAGATGAATGATAGATGGGTGGATGTTGGAGGGTGATGGATGGAAAAATAGGTGGATGGATGGATCAAAACAGATAACAGGTGGATGGATGGAAAGATGGAAGGAAGGATGGATGGATCAATGGATAGATAATGGATATGGATGGGTGGGTAAGTGGGTGGGTGGATGAATGGGTGAATGAGTGGGTAGGTAGGATAACTAGAAGTAAAGACAGATTGATGAATGGATAAGGGATGATGGATGGATAGGTAGGTAAGTGTATGGATGGATGGATGAATGGATGAGTGGGTGGACAGAGAGGTGTGTACTGGATGGATGGATGGATGGATGGATGGATGGATGGATAGATGGATGGATGGATAGGTAGGGTAACTGGAAGGAAAGAAGGATAGATTGATGAATTTATAATGGATGATGGATGGATGGATGGATGGATAAGTGCATGTATATACGGATGATGTGATGTGTATGGATAGATGGACCCATAGATGTGGATGGATGAATGGATGGGTGGGTGGGTGGATGGATGGATGGGTAGGTAACTGTATGAATGTGTAGACGGATGGTTGGATGTATGGATGGGTGAAAGGGTGGATGTATGGTGGGGGAGGGAGTTGAATTTATGAATAAATAAGGAGATATAATG
Source organism: Nannospalax galili (assembly GCF_000622305.1). Taxonomy (NCBI): domain Eukaryota; kingdom Metazoa; phylum Chordata; class Mammalia; order Rodentia; family Spalacidae; genus Nannospalax; species Nannospalax galili. The sequence continues at coordinate 553,337 of NW_008332644.1, read as the reverse complement.
ATGAATGGAAGATGGAGAGAGAGATAGATAGTTGAACAGATGGATGGAAAACAGTAAGCCTTACCCTATCGTAAAGCTGCCAGAGTCCTTGAAGGAAAGGTGTACCTGTGGGGGCCTCACCTGGAAAGAGCCCAGTCCTAACTCCAGGGGGAAGCGGATGCCCAGGCCAGCACTGTCAGGCAGGAAATTGAAGATGATGTAGTGAATCCCAAAAAGTGGGATGAGGAGAAGTGTTGACTTGGAGAGACGCCTTTGGGGAAGACAAATCCTAGGCTCAAAGGCTGCCCACCATTTTCCATATCCACTTGCTGACTAGCAATCATAGAGACTCTGTTCTCTCCACAAGGCCCTAGCTGCCCTTATTTCATTCTGCTGTGGTAATGTCTTATCCCTGCTACTCCAATGTCTATGTGCATGTGTCAAAGTCTAGTTCAAAGATCACTTCTTCGAAGAAGACTTACCTGGCACCCCTCTTCCCCATTGAGACAGAATTTCCCTCTCCAGACCCCCATAGGAACAAATGTCGCACTTATTAGCCATTTACCATGGTAACTAGCAGTTTCACATCCCCATTTTCCTGTACTATGGTCTCCTGGGAAGCAGGGACCAGAACTATTCTCTCTCTGGGGACAGGGAAGAGGACAGGACCAGGGTCCTAAATACCTCCAGAAGAGACAAATACATGGCATTCCCTCCAGGTGCCTTCTCTGAAAGTCCCCCCAACACACACACACACACACACACACACACACACACACACACACACACCAACAATACTGAGCGCGTGTAGAGAGCCCGCCGTGTAGGCTCCAGTGTTCTCCGCTCACACACACACACACACACACACACACACACACACACACACACAGTACCAGTACTGAGCCCGTGTGTAGAGTCCGCCCTGTGTAGGCTCCAGTTTCCTCAGCAGGATGCAGATTATATTGAGAAACAGCCCGAAGTTCACCTGAAAATGAGGCACAGGAAGGTGGAGGCAAAGGTCAGGGGTGGCACTGGGTGACCTAGAGTAGGTCACAGGCCGTAATAGACAACAGGCCCTTTGGGGACTAGGAGCCCCATACTGTTGAGATACAGGGATGTGCCATGGGTGGATGCATAGATCATGACTCCAGAATGTGTGGTCTGGAGATGTGTAGGTCCCACATAGGGACCTTGGAGATGAGAGGGCTCAGAGTTCTCCCCCTCCCCAGCCCTGGCACCAGGGGTGAGTCAGGCCTGATCACCTGCCTCTAGCTACTTTCCATCACTGAGCAATTGCTCTGCTGGGAAGAATTCACACATCCACAGGAGCCCTGAGACTTAGGAGTAGGAACAGGTGAGTACTCTCCTGTAGGCATCATCCCCTCCACACTCCCCACCTCAACAGGAGATGCTGTGCAGCCTGCAGCCAGACACGTGAAGCTAAGAGCCAGAGGGCCTGGGTGCTGAGAGAGCCCCCAGTTTAACCATCCAGTGACTGTGACCTAGAGAGGCTGTCAGGGAAGCCAGCAGCAGCTTCTTGATTCCCTGCCAACAGCTGTGCTGCCCGCTCTGCAGGGCCACATAGAGGAGCCTGGAGGATGGCTGAATAAAGCAAAGGACCCTCGCCTCAGAGACTGACCCCAACGGAGAGAATGATGGGCCCTTTGATGATCCACCAGTATGGGGAGCTGTCATCTAGGTCCCAGCACCTGGAAGAAGACAGCCAAGGCTTGACAGTGCCCCTGTTCTGTAGTAGTGGTGCATCCCCACCCCCATGCTAGGCTCCTGGGCCCCTCTCCTCTCTAGAGCTCAAGTCTCCAGCTTCTGTTGGCCTCCTTCTGACCTGATCCTCTGTCTCAGCCTTTTAAAGGAGAGCCTCAGTGAAGCCTGGTGGGCCAGGTGCTGCCCTTCCTGCAGAAGGCCTGCTGATAGCTGATCTCCTCAATTACAACCCTGAAAGCCTCTCCTTCCTGGACTCCTGCAGGCAATCTCCCCTCCTGCCACCCTATAGGTCTCCAAGGGACTCCTCCTCCTTCCATAGTTCACTCTATACCCTGCTGACAACATGGCAGGGAGGAAAGTCCCTCTACTCACGCAGTGTTCTCGAAGGCCAGTTTGCAGCCCACCCAAGTACCTGTGCATAGCACAGGGAGCCCTGTGGGTAAGAGGAGACTGCAGTGATGACCCTGAATCCTTCTCTCTGAGATCAGCCTCTACCTCCCACCAGTTCAGTTAGCCACATTTAGACTGTAGCAAGGACCTGGGGTAGGGAACCTGGTCTACTGCCCAATACTCAGCACAGGATGGCAGTGTGTCTCTTCCCTTCCCTGGGTCTCAGGGTCAGCAGCAATGAGAAAGGCCTCTTTATGAACTCCCCAGCCCTTCCCAGCCTCTACCTCCCCTTTGGTGCTCACCCCAGCCAGCAAGAACCAGCCACCAGAAAGCTGGCCTGGACCTGGGGGATGTGGAGGCCAAGAGACAGCTCAGGTAGACAGCTTCGGCCAGCAGCCAGCTGAAGTTGGTCATGGTGGCAAAATGGGAGGTGGCCACAGAGATCTTGCACAGGACCTGGGGACCTGGGTGCTTCAGGGCTGAGACTCCCGCCCCCATTTTACCTCCCATTGAGTCTCCCCACCCTCACTGAGATACCAAGCTCCCAGGTTCCGTCCACCCTAGGTTGAACCATCCTGCTCCTTGGGCTGCCCCAGAAGGAATGCCCCCAATGGTTAGTGCACAAGCAGGCTTGGTTCAGATGTGCCCTCTGCCAGCCACATGGACCACCTCAGTCTCAGTTTTCCATCTGTAAAAGGAAAAACTCCAGAACATCTCGTAGCCTTGTGTCAGGGGTCATTGAAAACTGCTCTGTTTCCCCTGCCACATGCCCTTCCTAAACTGAAGTCCTCTTAGAGCTATAACCATGCACAGCTTTCAGCAGTGAACACAAAATGCTCCTATCATGCATGCAGCCATCTGTTGCCTAGCTCACCTGCCCACAAGGGCAGTAGCACCATCTTTCAGCCCAGCTGCCCAAACTCTAACCGTTCTCCAACCCTGTGGCTGGGTGACCTCGCCAGCTGCCCCTTGTTAACAACATGGGATTAAAGTAAGGCTTCCAAAGGAGATAAAACATGTAAAATACTTGGTGTGCTGCCTAACCCAGAGTAAATGCGCAATGTGTTCAAAGATTAATTCTTTAATTAAATCCGGCTACTTGGTTTGGGCATTTACTTTCCAACACACTTCCCGAGACCTTGCACACTGGCCCTCCCTTCAGTCCTCAGCCTCCTCCTCTCTTGGCCCTTCCATACCTCTCACTATGACTTCCGGTTTGGTGACTTGCTCACTGTTTCTGTACTGTTGCTACCAACCCTATTCCAAGGCCAACTCCTCCTTGGAGCTCTCTCGTCCTCTTCCACTTTCTTGGCCAAACCTGGATGCTTCCTGTCCTCTGGGTGCTTCTTGAAGGAGGCGCCCAGCTCCACCCAGCCCCTTGTGGTACTCATACCCAGTCACAGTCAAACAGTTCTGTGGGAGACGTCAGAGGCAATGAAATGGTTGGCTGGGCATGGGACCTGTGGCCATCTTGAAATAGCATGGATGGAAGAGGAATGAAAGGAGTGGGGTGGTCACCGCATAGGGAGCAACTGGATTGATATGGTCTGTGAAGGAGTGGGGAGGTCTCAGGGTTTCCCTAATCTGTCACTGACACAAAGGAAGAGTCAGCCCTGTGTGGCAGCAGGCCAGGCACATCCAGGCCTGTCCTCTGACCTCTTTCCCCTGTCCCACCCCCTCTAGCCAGTCTTTACAGTGGAAAAAGTGCAGTGGTCCATGCTGTCCCCCTGGAAGAGGGTGGCATCCTTCAGGAACACAGCACTGGCCTTGAGGATGAAGGTGGCAAACAGCTGCATGTGGATGTAGTTCCGAGGGCAGTGGAGCCTCCTGTGGGGACACGAAAGATGAGCATAGGGGCCTGGCCACAGAGGGGTTTCCCAGAACCTGCAACAGGGTCTGGCATGTCTGGGGAGTTGGCGGGAGTGAACCAAGATAAAACAGCTCAAGCCACATCAAATGAACTCAAGAACAATTGAACCGAGCAGAAGGGAACAGAGAGTGGCATTTGGACCTCGAAGGTCAGCTGGCCAGCACCGCCCTGGACTGGATACAGATGACAGAGTGAGGGGACTACAACCCCTGCCTTCAGACAGCTCTGGACCTGGGAGCACAGAGGCAGCCACAGCCCAACAGTGCCCAGAAGAGCCCCTGGGTTATCGGAGAGAACTGTCCCCGGAAGCAGAGGGCAGCACGGCCCCATGAGGAACTCGGTCTTTGAAGACTGGAAAGCTGTTATATCCAGTGGTCAGAGCTGAGAGTGGAGCTCATGCAGAGGACCCTGTATATCCAATCCCCAGCACTGAAAACCACACCAAAAAGCACTGTAATGGTGGGAAGGTTGAGGGGTCAGAAGGGCTTCACACAGGAGGCAAGAAGGATTCCTAGAACCAGATGAGAGCTAGGCTTCCAATCTTGACACACTGCTGAGAAAAAAAGGAGGCATGGGAAACAAACAGAATAAGCAAAGGTGTGGCCTCAAAACTGAGGTCTAGTGTATGAAGAGACGGCCCCCGTGTTGGGAAAAGGAAAGGAGTTAGAAATGGGCACGGTGACTAGATCTGGGATCCCCTTGACTATTTAGGCAAAGACTCAGACTCAGTCCATGGACAGTAGATAGCCAGTGAAGGTTCTTGAGCAAGGGATGAGGACGGCGAACCTGAGAACGACCAGGATGACAATGGCCATGCAGAGGGCCACAATAGAGATGCTGTGGCCTGTGGTATAGATGATCTTCATGGTGGAGAAGTACGATTTCTGGGGGCAATAGAGGCAGAAGAAAGTCTCAACCACTGGAGAAAGGGAGGCTTGGCAATCAAGCAGGTGCAGCTCACAATTCCATCCCACCACCATGACAGGAGGCCCATGGGGTACTGGAGGTGTTGAGCACTCACTGTGGCATGGGAAGAAGTGACAGAAACTATTTGTCCCTAAAGAGTGACAAAAGTCCAAGAGGAAATCAGGCTAATTTATTGGCATCCAGCTTGGTACCAGCTTGGGAAGACTGGTCCCCATATAAAGGTAATAGCCAGGGCACTGAGACAGCCGCAGGCAAGCAAGGTAAAGCTGCCTTTCTGGTCCAAGCATTTACATCTGTCAATGTCCAGCCTGTCCCCAGAGCAGTGAAGTTGGGCTGGACCTGGCCACTACTCCAACTCTGCTGCTCTGCTCAGGCAATCCCTGAGCCCCTCCAGTGCACCTCTTAATCTGAAACATGGTCATACCCGTGCTTTTGCTCTTGGGGCTGAGAGCGGCATTATTGTGAATGTGGGCAGGCCTCCCAGACTCTGCCCTGTGTACAGTGTGGGATGTGCAGCCCAGAGCAGGGGAGTCTTTGTAATGACTCTGGCTTCAGTTCAGCACACTGCCCATGCCACAGCCATTACTGTGCCTGAAGACCAGAGAAAGCAAGCCTTTGCCCATCACAGCCTGTGGCCTCTTGTTTTCTCTGAAACAACCAAGGCTCCCTGCATTGGCAACCAGAGAATAGAAAAGACTGGCCAAGATGGGAATCAGCACAACCTGCCCTCTGTTTCGTCTCGCCCTCAAAGCAAAGCGGCCCATTTGATACCCTCAAGCAAATAGGCCAAAGACCAACCTTCGTCAGACACTTTACTGCCCTCTGCTGGACAACTACTGTAACTATTTTCCCATCCCTATGGCTACAGTGGCTACAGCTGGTACGGTCCACCATTCATATGAATGTCCAGTTGCCTTTCTCCGAGATGCTGGTGCCGCTCACCTCCTCCATTAGCAGCTCCAAAGGCACAGGGCAGGCCACAGGATACGGTGGGAAGGGATCAGACCAGCCAGTGATGGTGCAATCCCTCTTCACAGCCCCTAAGGGCAAGCGAGAGTCTTAGCTTTCAGAACTCCCTCTCCCAGCAATGGCAAGAAGGCCCTGGTGGTCAAGAGCCCCAGTGGAATGTGCTTAGGGTGAGAGAGAGGAGACTTCTCTTCTAGAGACCAGGGTTCCAGTCCAGCCCGGTCCAGTTCTGGCCTCCAAGGCACCTCTGCTGAACAGTATTCCTTTGAAGGTCAGAGAGTGGTGGGCTGGACCTCAACATCCTGAGAGCAGGAGGAAAGAAAGCAGGTACCCTCCGCCTCGTGAGAGACAGACCAGTAGGTGAAGCAGAGCTGAAGGTGCCCTCCACCCTTGACAGCACAGTGGCAGCACAGCCAGAGAGCACTTGGTGGATGCCAGCCCCTCCGTGTTCTTGCTGATCCTGCACTGGGAGGTTAGTGTCATCTGTCTTTGTTCAAGGTTGACCCTTTGCTCAGGGTAACCCCAGAAAAGAGAAAGATGAATTCAAATCCAGATCTGTCACCAAATCAATGATATATCACCACTTGTTCTTCACCCCTACCATACCTGGGCCACTCACCTGGCTCTGAGCTGAAGTGAGAGAAGAAGTCTGGGCAGGGGAGGGTGACCCACTGGCCAGACCCTGTTGGAGGCCAACACAACAGCCCATCCCAGGTCCCGGGACAGCCTAGGTAGAGAAGAGGGAGACAGAGGGTAACCTACAAGAGCAACTGGCATGGTGTTCTGATGTACAGGACTGGAGGACAGGGCAGGATCAGGAAGGCCCCTCCCACTCCTTCTCCCCCGCTCCTCATACCCAGGGAAGTGTTAGTGGTCCCCTCTGCCACCTGTAGACACTCAAGCTCATCTTCTCTGAGCTGAGTGATGAAGTCACATTCTGAGTACAGGTATCCCACTGCCTGCAGGAAAGAGTGACAGGATGAGCCAAGCCTACTGGAGGCCTTGGACTCTCTAGCCCTAGTGACCTGAAAAGAGAGAGATCAAACCTGATGCATTTCTGACTCGTGATCCTGAGCACAACCTGCCTGCCCAACAGAGCTCAGGGCATGCTTGATGGGAAGTGGGGGAGAGAGGAAAAGGGAGGGACGGAGGGAGGGGGGGAGGGAGGAACTGGGAGAGGGAGGACTACCTGGCTGGCTGGAGGAGTGGATGACTATGCAGACAGAGAGACAGACAGACAGATAACGAGATGGCTAGATAGACACTTGAGGGTAAGTGTGTGCATGGTGGATGAGTGAGGGTCCTGTATTGGGTGACTGGATGGCTCAGTCGATGATAGATGGATAGAAGGGAAATGCCTTCCCTTCCCAGAAGAGGTACACAGAATGCCTGGTTGTGTGGCCAGAGACAGCTGTCAAGTGAAGACCAGGGATAAGGGAGCTGGCAAGCTGGGCCATCTCAGAACTTCACCAGATGTCACTAACAAATCATCTTCACACACACACTAGTCCCCTCAACACTCCCAAGGAGAGACTCTGTCACCCAACACTTTGAATTCACCAGTTGCCTACCTCAGGGTCTAGGAGCCAGTGGGCAGCTCTAGTCCTGGCTCTGGTATGTATACCAGCTGTCAAATGACTGCCTGTGGTCTAGGGACCCCTCCTCCAAATGAAGCTTTCACAGTAGGATGTACAGAGAAGAGGGCATCTCTGTGCCATAGAGGAGCTGTCCACACCTACATGCCAGCCTTTGACAGGTCAAATCACTCAGCCCTAGTGAGCATGTCTCTCTCTCTCTCTCTCTCTCTCTCTCTCTCTCTCTCTCTCCCTCTCTGGCATGTTTCCCTATGTAGGTTGGTTTATAACTCACTATGTAGCCCAGGCTGACCCCCAATTCATGGCAATCCTCCTGCCTCAGCCTCCTAAATGCTGAGGCTGCAGGAATAAGCCACATCACCTTGCTCAAGTTTCTCTTTTCACACAAGAGACCAAGGCCTAAAGATCACGTGGCTAGTTTCATGGTTCCCAGATTCCAGCAGAGTAGCTTGAGGGAGGTGAGTAAGGTGTTAGGGTAGGTGGCCACCCCTGGCAAGGCACTAGAGGAAGAAGAGGACCTCAGTCTGTGTGGGCTCCCACCTAGTACCTTGTGACTCCTTTCCTGGATCTTGCTGCTACTCTGAAAGACTTGGAAAGACTGCTAGGAAGCTGGAGCACATTCAGATGGGGACCTCCCTCTTGGCACCTTAATGCTCCAAGGCACGGCCAGGGAGAAATTGCTGGTTTCCAAAGCTTCTCCAGTCCTGGCATCATGAAAGGAAGAGCCCACCTGAATGCCAGAGCTGGAAGGGCTGCTATCCACTCACTGCTCAGGTCCCACAGGGGCCCTAGACACACACTCTTTAAGGACACAGCCATGCTTTTTAAGGAGATAGAGGCGGTAGCTTGGGGATGCACAGCTTAAAGAAAGAGTGGGCTCAGTGTGACAGGGAGGCCTGAACTGGCCTCTACAATTCCAAAGCAATGTCTTGGGGCATATATCTCTAGGGACCCCAGAGAACACCGGTAGGCTCTGGGGGTGGGGGTGGAGAGACAGAGAGGTAGCTCAGCCCCAGGCAAGATGTGGGACTAGTCAGGGGAAAGAAGGAGGGAGCCACCAGACTCAGGAGTTCTCCAGCCACAGTCGCTACTCCTTCAGGAAGAACTCCCTAGCTACAGAAGAACAGAGAAGCAGGAGGTCTGAGCTGGCTACTTACAGCTCCCAACAGGTTCATCAAGCAGAGCACACAGGCACCCCACAACAGTCTGTCCATGGCAGTGGCTCTTGCAGTCAGCCTGGATGAGACTTGGCCCTGCCTTCGCTCCCAAACTGTCTTTACTGCTGCCACCCTGGGCTGCCTCACCTGCCCGGTGGCTGTTTGTGTAGGCAGGAGCCAGCAAAAGGGACATGAGGCTGAATATTGAGCAGGATGGCAGCACACTGTGTTACTGCCAGACCTAGGTGGGACTCTGTGTCCTCAGCAGGGGGTAGCTGAGCCCCGCCCCACCCGCTCCACTCTGCCTCTATGTCTGAGTTTACTTGTCGTCACAGCAAGGGCACAGAAGGGTGATAAGTACAGGATATTGTTCACCATGCTTTCCTACTGCACTCTGTGATGTTCTCTGGTGGAAACCCCACACTGGTTGATGCTTTTCCCACAGGGCTGGAGGGTGAGCTGAGAAGACCCCAAAGAAGTGGGGCAGGTGGTAGTGGGGGCTGGAGGGTTAGAATGAGCTTTATGGAAAAAGGACAAGGGACTGGAGATGCAGCTCAGTGGTAGGGCACTTTTCCTAGCCTGTGTGAGGCTCTGAGTTCAAATCTCTGGTACCGTAAAACAAAGATGCACAGTTGCTGAGGTTTAAGCTGGTGAAGAACATGTTGCCTTGTTTACCTGACGTGGACAGGAGCATGGTGAGGTAACATCTGCAAACATCAGGCTCCTGACTTTACATGGGGCTTTCAAAGTTCCTCCAAAAATCTCTAGGAAGAGGGGAAACTGAGGTTGATAGAAGGCCTCTTAAAGATGCAAGGGAGTCATCTTCCATCACCTGAATAAAGAGAGTCACACACCTATTCTAACCATTTTGACTTTAAGATACAAGTTCTCAATTGCCTTACACAACATCCTAAGTGAGGCTGTACCTTGCACAGCATTTTGGAATTTGAAAGCAGATGTCACCTTTGACAGCCCTGAGTGTTCCGGGAGCTAAGGGGTCCTGATTAACGAGTTGCTGGGCTGTGCGCTGAAAGTGCCAGATGTGTTTCCAGTGGATGTGTGTCATGAATGTGGAAGGCATTCGGCCCCAATGCATCTGCATTTAGGAATCACTTGACATCAGCAGAGCTTTATTTTTCCACTTTTATTCGTTGTCAACAAAATGTTGAAAATATTTTGTGCACATGTTCACAGTGTGGGTGGCACACAGCCGCAGGGCGCCTCTCTGGCAGGCCAGGGGACTCAACAGGAAGAATTAATGCCAAGAAGTCATGGCTAGAAGGGGGGTACTGAGCCACAGCACCAGGGAGAACAGCAGGATTGATCCTGGCTCATAATTAGCATTTCTATCACCAGTATTAGTGGTAGTTAATAATCAATACTGATTCTTCATAGTTGTTCACATCACCCAAATGAATGGCACTTAACTGAGAAGTCTCCCTGCCCAAGGACATTAAGCAATGTCTGGAGACAGTCTTACTTTAATAACCAGGAGTTGTGCATGGTGACGAGGGCAGCCAGGTGCTACTGATATCAGGTATGGAGAGACAGAGGTTGCTAAACCTCCTATAATATGTAAGATATCGCCCATAGCCATAGGAAGAATTATCCAGTCCAAAAGCTCAGCAGGACCAAGACTGAGCTCACTACTTCTTAATGTTTCCCAGATTCTTCTCAGGGCCTTTTAAATAGCCAGTGCCATGCCCTACCCTCCTTGGGCTCCTTCTGTATATATTCTTCATTCACGTTGACTCCACCACCTGCTTGTTACCGTCTACCTTTCCGAGTCTTGTTTTCCCTGTCTATAAAGTAGGAGAAATGATAGAACCTTACCTATAGGGACAAACAGACAAGGAAAGGTACAGAGAGCACATCATTGAAAGCCTTGCTCTCAGTGGACAAGCTCAGGCATTTAATGAAAACGGACTATCAGCAAAGCTGGGACAACCAATTCTTTATACCCAAACTGATCAAATATCTAGCTCACATTTGTAAAATAGAAATTCAAAAATGTTTAAAGCTCTAACAATAAGATGACATAATAATTAAGACTAAATAGAACTCCATTACATGATCTTGAAATACAGACTTTCTTATATGATAAAATTAAAGTGTAAAGGAAATATCACAAGATGGACTGTCCAAACATCAAATACATGCTCAAGAAAGGATGTCACAGGCAAAACTAAAAATGCAAGCTCCACCCTAAAAAAACACCTTGTGTGGCACATAGCTCACCTTTAATCTCAGCACTCCGGAGGCAGAAGCAGGCAGGTCTCTGTGAGATCGAGGCCAGCCTGGTCTACATACATAGGGAGTTCTAGACCAGCTAGGCCTAGCTCAAAAAGACAAAAAAAAAGCAAAACTTGAAAATAATATTGGAAAACAGATGCATAATTATAAAAATATATTTTTAAAATATCTAAGCATCAGTAATAAACAGAAACATAATCCAATAAAAAAAGGTAAGCTAAGGATATATATATGTGTGTGTGTGTGTGTGTGTGTGTGTATGTATACACACAACTAATTCAGAAAAGAAGTAAAACATAAAGATTATTGAACAGATGAAAATAATGGTGATAATCATTATTATTGAAATCTACCTGATGACTTTATATCCATACTCAGGTGCCAAGGATCTGAGTGTAACCGACTGTGTCTAGTAATAATCAGATACATAGAGATTAGAGACACATGTGCAAACACCTAAGTGTTAGTAGAATTAAAAATGAGTCTTACTGTAGGAAACAGCATATTTTAAAATGAAATGGAAATCTTTTTTAAAGGGTAAAAACTCATTCAATTTTATGTCTTACAGAGTCTATACTGAGTTCAATATTGTATAACTGTATTAATTCAACTGTGAGTCTAAAAATTTACAGCCACTGACTACTATCCTCAGGCCTCTTGGGGTAAGTCTATAGTGCAGCCCTCTGTGCCGGGACTCCCTAAGCCATATTCACCCTTCCATCCCGCCCCCCTCACTGTTCTATACTCCTAGTTTGAGCCCTGCGCCATTCCTAGTCTTGGGGCCCCAGACACCTGGGGAACCAATACTTGCTTCCTGACCCTTCTCACCCAGAGCAACTCAGTCCCTTTCTTGGGCTCCAGGAGCACCGCTTCTGATCCTGGCCCCGCCCTCACCTCTCTCTGCTTCCCTGGGCCTGCACCACCAACTAACTCTCCTAGCCTGCACTACTATCCTCAGGCCTCTTGGGGTAAGTCTATAGTGCAGCCCTCTGTGCCGGGACTCCCTAAGCCGCAATCACCCTTCCATCCCTCCCGCCGCTCTATACTCCTAGTTTGGGCCCTGTGCCATTCCTAGTCTTGGGGCCCCAGACACCTGGTGAACCAATACTGCTTCCTGACCCTTCTCACCCAGACCAACTCAGTGCCTTTCTTGGGCCCCAGGAGCACTGCTTCTGGTCCTGGCCCCGCCCTCACCTCCCTCTACTTCCCTGGTCCTGCAACACCCGCCAGCCTCTTTCTGGGGCTGACAGCCTCTTTCTGGGGCTCTGAGGCTTACCTTTCCTCTCCCTGATCCTTTGCATCCAGTACAACCCAGCTACTCAATCCACTCCCTGGGTAATCTTGGAGCTTCTTCCCTCCCCATCTGCCTTTGCATCCCTGCTGTGGCGCGGCCACAGCCAGGGTCTCAGGTTAGTCCAACACCCAAGTTCCTGAGGCCA
>NW_008332644.1:537872-538457 GCF_000622305.1 Nannospalax galili | reverse complement strand
CAGACATTTAAAGAAGATCTACATCCAATACTACTTAATTTATTCAAAAAAATAGAAATGGAGGGAAAACTTCCAAATTCCTTCTATGAAGCCAGCATCACTCTCATACCAAAGCCTGGTAAAGATACAACCAAAAAAGAAAACTATAGACCCATATCCTTAATGAACATAGATGCAAAAATTCTCAGTAAAATACTTGCTAACCACATACAGACACACATCAAAAGGGTCATCCACCATGATTAAGCTGGCTTTATTCCAGAGATGCAGGGATGGTTCAATATACATAAGTCAATAAATGTCATAAATCACATATATGGGCTCAACGACAAGAACCACTTGGTCATTACCCAACATTTATCTGCAGGACACACAGTAATTAAAAATGCCAGAATGGTGGAACTAACCTTCTTGGATGTTTAACAGACATACCCTGAGATCTATACTAATTGGGTCAGAGGGATACAAAGGACACTTTTTGCTCCCTGCCCTCCTAGGTCGATTAGTTCCCAGGGATCATGAGCATCTCGCAAAATGTCCTGTAATGGTGGTGGGTCATCTGACCTCTTGATCAAGGAGGCCAAG
>NW_008332644.1:526409-537759 GCF_000622305.1 Nannospalax galili | reverse complement strand
TAGATGGAACTGGTAAAAGAAAGGAGCCAGGGGCTTCTCCCAAGCCCATGGGACCCCCGAGGAACAGATCCTCAAACGACCTCAAGAGTAAAAACAAATCAGTTTATCTGGTCCAATGGTATGTCCTTAAACACCCAAAAGGGAAGTATAACCAAAGATTAAAGGGGCCAATATAATTATTGGGTCCCATTTCTACTTGAGCCTTAAAGCAATAGTGTGTCAGTACAATTTTGATAACTTGATTTTCATAAAACTCTGGAAGACTGAAACCTTCAGGCTTATTTCAATCTTTAGGTCATCAGACATATAATTAAGTTTACAATGTGAGCTGTGTACTCAATGGTATAGCAAATATTTGCTTTTATAATATACAGATCTTCCTTGGAAATACAAGATGAAACACATTTTCCCACTAAAAAAAGGAAAAGAAAAATAATTTGATATCACCTACTGTGACCCGAATTCCCTCTGGGTCTCCTGTGCAATCAGACAAACTATATAATACATTTTATGTGAGTTTACTGTGGTTTATGCCCGTGGGTAGAGAGGGGGTAAATTGGGGAACTTACACAGAGACAAGCACTCTTGCACCATGGCTCAGAGCCTGCCACCAGATGCTCCTGACGCCCTGCCCATAGTCTCCATTAACTTTTGCCCATGCGTCTTGGGCCCACAGTCTCATCCCAGGTCAGTAAATGCCCCCTCTCGCATCCATGCAGGTGAGGCGCAAGGGCCATCTCACTCTCCATTCCTGCCAACATGCACCTTCCTTTAGGCTCTCCGCTTTAGTCCCAAGATGGCTCCCAGCAGCCCTTTCATAGTCCATGCTCCACAACAGGCCCTGCCCATAGGAAGAACCAGCCAATCAGGAGACACTCCACCCCTTTCCTCCACTCTTACAATCTTCCCATCCATCTTCCGCTAAAGTCCCTGGGCCTTGGAGGGGGCAATAGATATAGGGCAATCTCTCTTGTATCGTGGCGAGATAGTGGCTTCTTGAGCCTCCCCATTAGTTGTCTTTAGGCCATGGCCACTGATCCATCTCAGTGGTGTTTCTTCTACTATAAAGACAAATGGAAGGAAGTAGATACATTTAAACAAACATGAGTGTAAATACAAATGCCTAGAAGATGTCCCAGTAGGTGTACTATATTCATTAAACAGTACACTCATGATGGCTTCTCCACTAGGGCCTGTAGCCTTTCTTGACATGAGGCGTTGGCCTGGTCTACAGCACCAGATGTGTGTTCCACCCCTAGGAGCGGGCCTTATCCAATTAGAAATTTGTCAGTTGTACGTGTGTTGGTCGAGCCATTATTGCACTTGCAGGTATTGCTTGGCATGTCCATGCTGTACAGCACGTGGGGTCCCTCACTGAGTAGAATTATAGGGGATCCTTTCTTCCCCAACCATCCGTATAGAGCTTCCTGGCAATAAGAATGTCATCCATCCAGTGGCACCGAGTGTTTGGCTTAGTCTCAATTACATCTCTTCTTCTTTTCCCAGGCTCACAACATGCAGTGTCTTCAGCAACATGGCCTTACTGACCTTTCTACTATACAACCAACATTAATGGCAATAGCCTTGGTGAATTGGAGGACCTCTAGGATCTCTCTCTGACCAACAGCTCAGAGAGGGTACTGGTACTGTAGATTTTCTTAACACTTATAGTTTGAGAGTCTCTATCCTCACCTTACCCAACCTACATAAAACTCCCAAGAATCTTACAGCTATAGCTGGCCTTTGCTTCTTCAGGTATCTTTCAAATGGGTTTCACATATGTAAAACACTCAAAGGAAGGTTAATATATATTTAATCACTCATAGACAAAGTCTCACAAAGCATGGAAAGGTTTTATCCATTTATATTAACTGTTTTCTCCATAGATCCTTGTTAGGTACCATAGCATGGGTATGAGCCATTAATTTGGTTAGCTCTTTACCATTTTTAGTTATCCCTTTGGAGTAATTTTGCACTTGGGGGATTGTTACATGGGGGTCTTTTTTATTCTTGTATTCTTGATACACTTACAGGTGTTGGCTCCAGTTGCCTGACCCTGCACTGGGCTAAGGAGGCAGGGGGTTTCTCCTGTCCCCCCTGCATTTGTTGGTTCCCTGAGTCAGACAGGGTCTGGGTCTGCCTCCTTACTGTAGCCACATCTGTCACCTTCCCATTGACCTCACTTGGTGGGAAAATCTGCTTCCACCCCTAGTATAGCCTTTATCAGAAGAGAAATGCATCTTATTTAATCCTTGGGGATTATTAACCACCCCTTGTACAGCTGTTATCCTTCAAATGTCCTTTGTAAACTGTTCTTCTGGTTTTAAAGCCTTCCAGAATTGCCTTAGTACTGAATTTGGTTTTCCATCAATTTTTTCTCTGGGGATTTGGGCTTAGGTTGCTGGGGGAGAACTTGGTGGGAAAACCTGCTTCCACCCCTAGTATAATCTTTATCATAAGAGAAATGCATCTTATTTAATCCTTGGGGATTCTTAACCACCCCTTGTACAGTTGTTATCCTTCGAATGTCCTTTGTAAACTGTTCTTCTGGTTTTACAACCTTCCAGAAACACCTTAGTACCAAATTTGGTTTTTCTCTCTATTTTTTCTCTGGGGATTTGGGCTTGACATGTCTTACCACATTTGTCTTCGAGTAACCCAAGTGGACCACTTCCTCTGTCTGGTCTTTTTTTATATCTCTTATATGATGTTCTGTTACTTTACAGACATGTTTTACACTCTGGTCAGAATCATTTAGATATGCCAAAGCCTCTCTCACTTTACAAAGATCCTGTCACATCAAAGGGCTTAGTAAAACCATTAAAACCCCATACCATTCTCGAGGTCCCAGTTGAATTAGGCTTTCTTTCATATCTCTGGTGAACTCTGGCCCAGTGACCTGGACATCATATATTGCTTTTCTCATACCTAGTTCTCTCAGTAATGCCTGCCCCTCCTTTAGAGTCCTCCAGCCCCTGCTAATCATGTTAGTCTCCCTTGGTGACAAGCATGTATCTTTAATGCCTTCAACCAGCCACCCCATTAAGGACTGCTCCCCACTGCATTGTCCTAGGTTGAACAGCCTATATCACAAGGAGGGATGGGTGGTTATATAACTCAGCTATGAAGCTTCTGAAGGACTTAGAATGATGTCATTTGCTCCCGTGTCCCGTACTCTCACGAGCCACATGGCCAGGGGGTCTCTGCTTTCTTGCTTGTAAGTTTTTCCTAGTTTTAACAGTCCTAGTATGGAATATTTCCTAGCTATAGTACAGTTAGCTTTTTTTCCTTTTTACTATTATCTGTCTTTTCCTCTGAGTCCTTGGACCTTACAGGAGTCAAAGTGTCCCACCTTTTTTTATCTCTCCAGCTCTGCAACTGGGTCTGCCCATGCAACCTTTTCAGCTTTCCCTGCCTGGGACACATCCTTTATGATGCAAAGTGGCCACACTCTCTAGAGCAGGTAAAAGATTTTCTAACCTTTGGGTAACTTTTACTAAATCTTCACATACCTGCAACATATCCCCACATTTACAACATAGCTGTGGCCCACGCTTCTGTGTGACTGGCCTCTTTTTAGTAACCCATTGTAACAACCACATTAGCACTCTTTTAAAACTCATTCTCAGTTTCATCATATCCTGCCAGGGAACACCAATTTTGTGGCCTGAATTCCCTCTGGGTCTCCTGCGTGATCAAACCATGCAATATATTTTATGTGAGTTTGTTATGGTTTATGCCCACAGGTAGGGAGGGGGTAAATTGGGGAACTTACACAGAGACAAGCACTCTTGCACCACGGCTCAGAGCCCACCACCAGGCCCCACCCATAGTCTCCGTTAACTTTTTCCCATGCATCTTGGGCCCACAGTCTCGTCCCAGGTCGGTAAATGTCCCCTCTTGTGTCCATGCAGTTCAGGCTCTGGGGCCATCTCTCTCTCCATACCCGCCAATATGTGCCTTCCTCCTAGCTCGCCACTTCAGTCCCAAGATGGCTCCCAGCAGCCCCTTCATAGTCCATGCTTGGCGTCAGGCCCCTCCCATTGGAGGAATCAGCCAAACAGGAGACAACCTGGATGTGGTTTCCAGGACACAATTTGCAGAGAAAGAACTCAGCCCCAGGCTTCCGGTGTGGTGAGTGAAGAGATAGAAACTGGAGATTGAGAAGCTGGGTGGCATTAGTGAGCTGCCTCAGAGAGAATAAACCTTTGTTCATGTCTCCCCCAGGAGAAGCCACACAACACAACTTCGAGCAACAGAACCAAAGATGAGTTTGGGGAAGCAGATGCACGGCCCCTAAAATGAATACTGAGACATGCAGCGGAGGCTGATCCATGCGAAGGTGGACCGTCTGTGGGGAAAATTCAATATGATTGCCTTTCCCCACGTGGTATGGGATGGTATGCCTCTTGGCTCTAGTGGTGGTTGCATGCTCCCAGGTAGGTGATAAGCCATGCAACCAAGGCCAACCCATCTTCCATTTGGGGGGTATTTCCATACTGTGTTGTGGACCCCACAAAGAGGCATGCTACCCCCTACCATGTAAAGGAGCATGGTCATCTCCAAACCCCCTTCGCCCCCTCAAAATGAATGATCAGCTAAATAATATATTACAGTCCTTGAAAGTAGCCTGTAATAAACGGAACTGTAAGCAGGCTGTGGTGTCATTTGTGCAGCCTTTGCAATGGGTGATAAAACCTTCAACTGAGGCTTATCTGCCTTCCCAGAAAGAACTTGCCCATATAAGAGAGGAGTTATAATAGGCAAAAGATATAAAGATGCTATCTAGTACATTAGCCTCTGATTTGGCAGGAAAAATGGAGGATGGGATGGAGATGTCGTACTGCTTCTTACAGCTAGCAGAATGCAAAAGAGAGTACAAGTTATATCTGTGCTAAGGAGCCCTTCCTGACATCCAAAAGCGAAGAGCTAGGAGGTGAAGAGAAGGAGAAGGTACTAGGAGATGCTTCAGGTCCGATTTCTAACTCCGTGAAGAGAAAACCCAGGATTCAGCATGCAGCCGGGGCTTTAATTATGCCCCTGCACAGAAACCATGATTGTCAGGGAACACACTGTATCTGAACTGCTTGAATTAAGAGACTCCTAAACAAGGAGTGCAAGATCCTTTCCCTGTATAACTGGTGAAGCCAAGGAACATGGGGTTGCATGGGATTCATCTGAGTGCTGTGGAAACAGAGAAACTGGGTAATATACCTCTCTACCTCTCCTTGAGACAAAGACTGCATAACTTGAGGAAATATGAGGGAAATCAATCCCCATGATAGACTGATTCTTACAAGTCATCAGACATACTTGGTCATTGCCAGCTGAAGTCTCCATGACTGAGAAACTGAACAAAATTTACAAAGTTTGGGAAACTTCTGAAACTTACAAGATTCATAAGGCAGGAGCTGGTAAGAGAAGACACTATAGACCCTATTGCCCACTATCCTATTTTAAAACCCACAGTAGGCATAGTGGTGTGGTACTGGCAGAAGGACAAGCCCATAGGTGAATGGAACAAGATAGAGAGCCCAGGTATAGATCCACACAGATTTAGTCAGCTGCTTTGCATAGAGATGCAGAGGCACTTCCCTGGAGAAGAATAGCCCCTTCAGCGAACAGTGAAGGAACAACTGAGTGCCACATGCAAAAATGTTACTGTCAGTGAATGTCTCGCTGCTTGCATAGGCATCGATGAGCTTGTCCATATTAAATATGACACCAAAAGCACACCGACATGAGGAAAGATTGAGTATGTTAGAATTTAACAAAAATGAAGACTTTGGGTCTGCGAGAAGAACAAGAAGACAAAGCCCAGACTTGTCTGTATTCTCAAAACACTCACGAATCAAATATCTGATCTTAAGTCAGACTTGTAACACCAATATAGACAGAACACTCAAAGCCAGGCATGGTGGCACCTGCCTTTAATCCCAGCACTTGGAGGCAGAATCGGGCAGATCTCGGTGACTGTGAGGCCAGCCTGGTCTACATAGTGAGTTCCAGGCCAGCTGGGGCTACAGGGAGACCCTGTCTCAAAAACAAAACAGAACAAAAAAAGAAAGAATACTGAAAGCCCAGCAAGAGGGAAAAAAAAGCACATTTTCTATGAATAAAACTAAGCAGACACTTCTCCAAAGAAGATATACCAATAGCAAACAGCACTTGTGCAGATTTTCCACAACAGTCAATAGTCACATAAAACCACAAGCTGCAAAATATAAGCCAAAATTGAAAACCTGATGAAAGTGCTTACAAAGAGAGAACAACTGGAATCCTCTGAAGCCTTGTCTAACGATGTAAAATAGTATCATTAGGTCTGCAAACATTGTTGCCATGAGACAGATTCAAGGGACCCAAATCTCCCTAAGGGTTAGTAGTTAAACAATGTGAAGCACTGTTAAAATGTTTATATTATGGGTACTGGAGAAATGGCTCAGTGGTTAAGAGCACTGGAGAGTTCTTGCAGAGGACCTGGGTTCAATTCCCAGCTAACAACCATCCATAACTCCAGTTCCAGAGGAACCAACACCCTCTTCTGACCTCCACTCAGGCATTGCATGAGTGCACCCACCTTCATGCAGGCAATACACTCATAGACATCAAGTCTTTTTTAAAAGGTTGTGTCATGATAAATTCTTCCTGTAAACACTTTTTGATGGTTGGTTTTCCTTCAAATAAACTGAGCTCTTGGGGAGTGGACCATTCTGACACTTTGATTGACAACTGTCAGACTTTCCCTTTCTACCAGTGGCCTTGAAAGCTTGGAGCTGTCAACCAAGCAATTCCTTCCTGAACAACCAACCAGAATGTCATTGTGGCAGCTCAGCTGATTCGAACATGCCACGGATACTCAGAACTCCCATCCCATTGCGAGAACACTCACAGTATCTGCTCCAAGGCCCTGCTCCAGCCACCACCATTCCACACACCTTGCCCAAGTCAGGAAGGCTTCATGTTGATTATGACGAGCCTCGTGAGGTATAGATGACCCTGCCCATTCTGCAGCAGGAAGGGGAGCACTTGCAATTGATAGAATGGGAAGCTGTATACAAGCATGAGGCACTGCTCCTGTAGTCATAGAAACTGGTTAGATTTCACTTGGGGGCCATCCCAGGAAGCTTCTCTCAGGTGTGCTGCCTGCCACACTAAAGGCTTCTCCTGAATGGTCTTTGATTGTCTGCTCTTGGTCTTTGTCACAAGTGGACCAAGCTGAGTTAGTAACACTGTGAGCCAAAGAATCTGTGGCTTCCAGCCCCAAGCACCTGATGACAGCAGCCAGGAGAGAAATGCGGAGGACTGCTGTGGCAGAGGCCCCTGGACACCACAGCCCACGGGCCCACAGCCCACTCAGCAGCTAGGAGCTGCTGAGGAGCCCCATAGAATGACAGGAGCAGAATCTGTGGAGACTATGAAGGTTGGTAGATGTACAGCAGAGAACTAAGAGGATGGAAGGCAAGGGGTGATGAAGAGCTGAGACAGTAAGATTAGTTGCTGGAGCATTCCAGAGAGCTGGGAAGGGCTAAGGCAAGAGCTTTGATGTCTAAAGCTCATGGACTGCAACATGCAGCCCTGCACAGGACCACTGGCTTTGAAGATCCAGAACTTTCCTCTGCTTTTGACAGTTGAGTTAAAAGACTGTAATTCAGGGTCCAGGGTTGCAAGCCTCAGGTTAGACACTCTGGCCCCAAGTTTCTGGCACTCAGGAGCTTGGGGCTGCCAACACGGAAGAGGCTGCCCTGCCTGTTTGTGATGTCTATCCAAAGGAGCACAAGGATTTCCTGACAGCCATGTGACAGTTTCTTTTAAAATCACACATTTCCTTGCCACCAATCCTACTTCAAGGTACATGCCCAAGTGAATTAAACACTTCTGTTCACTTGTACACAAATGCTTTATAGCAGCTTCATTCATAATTGCAGAAGCCTTGGTGTAACCTAGATGTCCTTCAACAGATGTGTGCTTACTCAAGAGAATATTACGCATCAGTGAAAAGGAACAGGCTATTGATTCACATGATAATATGGATGAGTTTGAACTTACTCTCACAGATAAAGAAATCAAATCCCATAGGTTACACAACATTTTATTCCATTCATATGGTGCTCTAAGGAAAGGCAAAACTGTAGGGCAGGAGATGGGTAAGTACTTGCCTAGGACTGGGTATGGGAGATGAGGCTGACATAGAAACGTCTTCTGAGTTGTAATGCACTGTTGGCTGTATGATTTTGTACACTTGTCAAAAACCATAGAATGTACACCTCACAGGCCTCATCTTACCATATCTAAATTTTAAGATCCAGCTAGGATCTTACGCGCTGTGACAAATGAACCTGGCTGCACACAAGTACATGACACAGTCACCTGTAGCTGCTGGGAAAGAAAGGAGACAGTCTAAGGGTGTTGCTTAGATGCTGTAAGGCTAAAGACAAAAAGAACTATGCACACATTGTACTCTGTCAATCTGCGTTCACAAGAGTGTGAGTTTAAAACTCTATGCATAGAGTGGGGTAGAACAAATACCGTAGTTAGAATCAAAGAAGTTATGAAGGGGAGGTTAAGAAGAACAAACGACAAGCAGTTAGTGATGCATTGACAGATCAATAGATTACCAATATGCAGATTGGTCAATTGATAGGCATATGTGTGTAACATTGAATTGTTACGTGCTCACAAAAGTGCCATGACAGTGTAGAAGCCGTGATGTTCCCATAGCAACTGGCACTCAGATGCTGGTATTTAAATACCGCCTCCAATAAGGGAACTAGAGTTGTTTGAAGAAGTGTTGACTCGGGCACTACATCAGAAATAATTCAAGATGGGCCTGGAGGAGCCTCTCCTGGTACAGAAAGACCAAGAGTGCTCGGGAAAAAAGAAGAAAAGACAACTGGGGAGGAAACGTGCAGGCAGCATAGGACCAGCAGCCGAGAAGAGCCCTAGAGGCAGGGGCTGGCCAGTTGAGAAACCAAATAAAAAACAGAAGCACAAAGTTATGATCTAAAGAGAAAACTAAACAGCCATGAGCTCACAAGGGTGTGAAGGAATGAGAGAGAAGGAACAACTCTTCCTTGGAGAGGGATTTCAGTCAGTAACGGCAGCTGGAACAAGACACAGAAAACCACCTTTAGAACATCACCACAGCAACCACTGACAGCAACTTCACCAGTGAGTGCAACAGTTTAGGGGAAGAATGTATTTGTCTAGTCTGTAAATATCTCTCCTAAACTTTCTTTAAATGTAAAGGGAAAAATAGCAACTTTGCAGACAGAACCATCAAGTGTTAAATATACTTACTGTCTCCAGTGAGAAGCTAAGTGTCATGAAGCCCGCCTGGTATAGTGTGGTGAGGGGGACACACACAGAAGCCCAGTCAGAAGAAGAGGAAGCATGAAGTCTTGAAGGACGCTAACAGCACATTACAGCTGGACCAACACGTTAGAGCAGACCAAGGAGACATAATGGGATCTTAGACTCAAGAAAATGTGTGGTTTATTTATAACACCATGCTAATATTAAGTTCTTGTTTTTGATCATTGTACTGTGACTACATGAGATTTACCATTAGCAGAATCCCATGTCACCTTTGTGACTGCACTGTAAGTCTAAATTTCCAAACAAGACACCTACAAGATGAAAAGGGAAGTCGCTAGTGGAATAAAACATTTCTCAAATATGTATTTCATAAAGGCCTAGTACCAAGACTACTAAGAACTCCTAGCACGTAATAAGGAAGCAGCCAGGTTTTAGAAAAATGGACAGGAGTTGAACAAACCATTAGCTAAAGACGCTATGAATGGAAAATAAGCACACTTCAAAATACTCCACATCATGGGCCATTAGAGAAATATAAACTCCACCATGATGTGCTGCTGTACCCACTACACTCAAAAGAGAAAGAGCCACTGCGACCACTGGCAAGGATACAGTGCATCTAAAAGTCTGGAATGTGGAGCTGGAGAGATGACTCAGTGGCTAAGAGCACTGACTGCTCTTGTGGAGGACCCGGGTTCAATTCCCAGCACCTACATGGCAGCTATAAACTGTCCATAACTCCAGCTCCAGGGGAATCCGAAGCCCTCTTCTGACTTCCGAGGCATTGCATGACACAGGTGTACTCACGTACATGCTGGCAATACACTCATACACATAAGATAAAAATAATAAATAATTTTTTAAAAGTCTGGAATGCGAAATATCAGAGCCTCTCTAGAAAACAGTTTAACAACTGAATATAAAGTCAAACATATACTTATAGGAGCCCATAATCCTTCTAAGTACATATTTACCCAAGAGAAACAAAAACAAGTTCATTACAAGGATTTGTTTCCCAGTGTTCATAGACCTTTATTCATCACAGCTCACCCCTGGAAACGTTCCAGATACCGCTGGTAGAAGGGTAAACAAATGGCATGTGCGTGCCGTGGGATATTACTCGGTGGTAAAAAAGAGGTCATCTTTGACACAACTATGGAATGAACATCAAGGCCATTGTACTGAGTGAAATAAGTTAGATTTGCTATGATTCTTTCAATATGAAATTCTCCCAACAGAGAAACTGAGAGCTATCCAGGGGCAGAGGAGTGGGACATGAATTGGCAATGAATGGTTGGGGAATGTTGTGAAATGTTAGAACTGTCCCAAAGTGCATGGTCATGGTTATGCTATTGGGCACACTGGGTAAAGTTTGTCAAATTGTACACACAGAGGTGCATTTTATATGGAAATTATTACTCAATAAACCTAATTCAAATACATAGTTTTTTTTCAATAAAATATTTTTTTTAATTAGAAGAAGTGTTTCATTACAACAGCATTAACCTATTCAATAACATTTTTCTGAGCTAGGGTACATCTCTTTCAAAATTGGCTGTACATTTTTAGGTTTACAGATGAATTATTATGCTTATATAATCTTTAACTCATTATAAACTCTATAAGACATAAAATTAAATGAGGTTCCAACGTTTAAAAAAGATCTCCACTTTGTTGTCAAAACACACAGTTTCATACAGAAAAATTCATTCCAAGGCAATTGACATTGAGATGTTTTCACATACATTTTTAATCTCTATATACATGACTATCACTGGTCACAGTCGCCCACCTTCTGTGCTCCTCGGCATCTGAGCATGAATACAAACTCATCAGATAGACAGCCTTCCTCTCCCACTAGCACCTCAATACTCTGCCATCGCTGCCACTGTCCACTGTGCTGTCAGTACCCCCATCCATTCCCCCCTATCTGTCCTTCTGGTAAATCTAGTCAGCCAGAGGTCCCTGTTCCAGGAGGATCAGCTGTTCCTCATCTACGGCAATCCATTGTCAGTATTCCTTTGGATAGAATTGG
>NW_008332644.1:520601-521027 GCF_000622305.1 Nannospalax galili | reverse complement strand
TGTAGTTTCTGACTCTTGTGTGATACTTGGGCCTTCAAGTTTAGTTCTGCTTCTTTTTTTGAACTTTATGTGTCTTTGTTGTTTACTTTTTGGGTATGAAGAGCTGGTTTGTCTAAGCATCTGGTTCTCTCATTTGATTTTATGTTGTCGTGGCTGGATTGATTTTGTCTTCAGGAGATCTGCGGTGGCCCAATTCCAATGTGGGTCAGAAGTTTTCAGACTTTCTCCTTAGGTCTGGAATCTTCTAAGAATGATTTTGGCCTCAGGAACTTGGGTGTTGGACTGACCTGAGATCCTGGCCATGGCTGTGCCATGCAGGGATGCAAAGGCAGATGGGGTGGGAAGAAGCCCCAAGACTTACCAGGGAGTGGATTGAGTAGCTGGGTTGTACTGGATGCAAAGGATCAGGGAGAGGAAAGGTAAGCC
>NW_008332644.1:503388-520557 GCF_000622305.1 Nannospalax galili | reverse complement strand
GCGGTGTTGCAGGATCAGGGAAGTAAAGGGAGGTGAGGGTGGGGCCAGGTCTAGAAGCAGTGTTCCTAGGGCCCAGGGAAGGCACTAAGTTGGTCTGGGTGAAAAAGATCAGGAAGCAGTATTGGTTCCCCAGGTGTCTGGGGACCCAAGTCTAGGAATGGCGCAGGGCCCAAACTAGTAGAGAGCAGCGGGGGAGATGAAAGGGTGAATGTGGCTTGGGGAGTCAAAGCGCGGAGGGCTGCGCTCTAGACTTCATACATAGTTTTTTTTATGAGGAAGACCAAGTGCAGAAATGTATGCTTTTTTTGGGGGGGGGGTTAACAGAAAACCCAATGTTTGTATATAAAAACTTATGCTTGAATGTCTGGAGGTTCCAAGGGTGAGGAGATGTGTGCTGTCGTGTGGGTAACTGCCAAAAAGAGTATTTTCTTTAATTCCCATATTCTAGTTTTTAAGAGTAATTCATCGGAACACTAGATGTACAATTAAATTTACACTGTGTCAGAAGCTAGTATTAGAGCTTTCTTATGGAACCACGTGAGTCCTGGAGATAGCTGGGGGAAGTCTGCCTACCCATCCTCTAAGCAGGTGGGCTGTTTGATAGCGGACACCCTCTATCTCCTGGCTCTGAGAGCAGGCTGGTTCCACAGTCGCCCTGGGATGTCTGCCGCCCCTGGTGGTGAACCTGAGCAATTGCATCCTCTATTCGCAGCCAGTTCCAGTAAGCCTGTATCAAGGGCTCCAAACGTAACCAGGATTCCCAGGCTGAAGAGCTGGAAGTGGGGGCTCAGAGATGGTAGGTATGCCCTTGAGGATCAGCTGCCTCCGGATATTTGACCCAGATATTTGCTGAGTGTGAGAAATAGAATGTACTCAGGGCAAGACCAGGGAAATCAAATTCCTGGCCTTGCCCCATGCTGTCCTCCCTCCAGGGAAAGGGAATAATAATCTAGAAAAAGCAGAGGCCCTGGGACCTCAGAAAAGATAACACACAGACAGAGCCTGGTCCTCAGCCCTCCCCTAGCTTCGGCTGTGCAGCCTCTAGCTACTGTCTTTCAGAGCCTGTAGTGACCCAGCCTTCACGAGCCACACTCAGAGCTGATTCTGCTCAGGGTGGGAGCTCAGTCTGGGGTTTATTTGGGGTGTTGGCTGAGGTAGAATCGAGGGTCAGAGTTGGAGTCTGAGGCTGCTATGGCACTATATCCCCCAAGTGTATGTGTAGGACATTAGAAGCTCAGTGTCACAGGGTGAAAAGGGAGACCTGTGAGGGGTGATGAACGGTGCCTTAGTTATAATGAGAGATCCTTGGGAAGGAAGCCCTAAGTCCCAGCTGAGAAAGTTACTTAGTTGTGTCTTCTGCCTCTTTTTACCTGAATGCTCAGTTGCCAAAGGTCCCTACCAGATTTGGACTTTGGACCCTGGACTTCCCAGGCCCCTGAATTGCAAGAAGCAAATCCCTGCTCTTTATAGATCACCCAATCTTGGTATTCGGTTAGAACAGCAGGACAGAGGCCAGAGTCATGCAAGATGAGGATAAGGTGGGAGTGTCCTTGGGACACTGCTTATAATGATCTTATATTCTTTAGGTTTAAATGGCAAGACAACCTCTGCTATCAAACCTGTGTCAGACTCACAGTTTCAAAGTGAATTTTCTGCTGAATGGAAACAAAGGAATGGCAGAAGCAAATTCCTTATGTCTCCAGAGGGGAAGCAGGACCACACTATGTCTTTACCTGCCACCCCAAAGCTGCCCTGCCCTAGCTCCAGGGCCTGGTTCATCAGCTGCCCCTTTCCCTCTTTTCCAAAAGCCCCTCCAGGAGCACCTGCTGGAGAAGTAGAGGAGGTGGTAGAAGGCTAGGCAGGTGTGGGAGGCAGGGGTGAGAAGCAGAAGGAGCACTGGCCTTGAGCCAGGCGATGTGAGAACAATGTGTCACTTTGTTTTCCTCCAGCGGAAGAAGGTGCTTTGATTTGTGCATGGATAACTCATTGCTTTATAAACGACTTACTTCTCAGCAGACTTTGCCCTCCTTCCCCCTGAGCAGATGCTGCTGTGGATTGTACAGACCTGGCTGTTCCTTGCATATACCCTGAGTGCAGAATTGGTCCTAGTTTACAGTAGAAAGCAAGGTGCCCACAGTTGACCAAGAACTTGTTCTCTAAGTGGAGACCAGAGTTGGGCCCTCAGGATCGCAGACACCCACCTGAACTGTCATTATCCCTGTAATGTTTTTATCCAAATCTGCAAAGGCTTTGTTTTGGGAGTGAAGTAGTTATTGCACACTAACTTAAAGAACAGAGGGAGGGGCATTCCCAGAGCACCATGGGAGATTCTGGGGAAGGAAGCCCTAAGCCCCAGCTGAGAGGGAACAAGCAGAACTGCAGCCCACACCAAAGTTCCACCTTGCCCCTGCTCCCAAGCGTGCCGCATAAAGCACAGTGCCCCCAGGCTGAGGCAGAACTGGACCCCTTCATCTGTTCTCTTTATGGGTGGAAATGCTGAGGACCAGAGAGGGCAGTACACCCACTCAGGGTCACAGAGCCAGTCACAAAACCAGGACTCAGGCCCAGACCAGTGCCTCCTGGCCAGTCACTCTTCCCAGGGCCATGTGCAAATGGAAAAAGGAACAAAGTCTACAAAATGGGACACTTCCAGGCCAAGCCCACCCCAGAAACTCCTTTGGTCCTGGCTCCCCACGTCTCTGCCTGTATGGGAGTCCCCCTCCTTGGTACCTGGAAAAACAGGGGCAGGGCCCCCACTTGAGGTCCATCTAGCCTTTAAAGTGTAGGTGGAGCAGAGCTGGGACCACACAGTTGGAGAACTGGGGAGGGGTGAGCCAGAGCACTGTGGTGGTAGGGGGGGTTGTATTCACAGTGGCCTTTTGAGGTGGACCCCTTTCTACAGATAGGGAAACTGAGAGGCACAAGGATTGTTGGAGATCACATAGCTGGTGTCAGACCCCATATTCTAAGCCAGGCTGTCCAACTCCAGAGCCCCTGCTCTAAGCCTTCCCACCAAGCGACATTTATTATTGTACTGGCAATAGTGTTTCATTTTATTATGTTTTGTTTTGTTTTTTGAGACAGGGTCTCACTATGTAGTCCTGGCTAGTTTGGAACTCATTATATAGACCAGTCTGCCTCTGCCTCCGAGTATTGGGATTAAAAGCATGTAAACACCACATCCAACCCTATTTATCTACCTTATTTTTTATTGCTTTTTGAGACAGGCTCTCATCTTGCCCACAGTAGCCTTGAACTCACTGTAGTTGGCTTTGAATTCTAATCTTCTTGCCTCTACTTCCAAAGTGCTAGGGTTATTGGAGAACGCCAACATGCCTGGCTAAAAATTTTATTTTTTTATGAAATAAAATGTTGAAATGTTCTAGGAAAGCTGGAAGATGCAGGAAAGGAGATGACCAGAGCATCCCAAACAAGGGTCAAAGCCTGAGTCAAGTCAGAGACCACACACACACACACCCATACCCTCATTAACCTTGTCCCTTCCCTGAGCACCTGGTGCTAATGGTCACATCCTTCTATTTACAAACCAGGATGGCCTGGAGTATGTCTTGGTGTGGCCCATAAAGGCTGAGAGACTTGAAGGAAGCCGCCCTAATCCCTCTAAAAGGACCTGGACCTGGGCCAAGGCTTTTGCCCCTTGGATCTCCTTCAGAGCTGTTGGACCTGGAGCTGGTATAGGGGGCAGGCAGTCAGTTCTAATCTGTGGAGGAGGTTGTTCCTGGGAGAGGGGGGTGTGAGTTCTGGTTGAGGGTAGATCTCTCTAGAGGTCTTCTGCCTCTCCCTGCAGCTCCCCTCCCCGCTTCCCACCTGACCCATCCTTGCCCCCCCTTATTTATAAACCACATGTCCCTATGTCCCTGCGTGCCCCAACTGTTTGTCCACAGTTTCAGCTGTTTCCCCTGATAACCAAGAACCAGCAGTCCTGGGGAACTGGGAGGGGCCGGGGCATGTGGAGTTCAGGGATGCTGTGGTGTGTCCCTTCCCCTGCTAGGGAGTCTTGTCTGATTCCCTATGGATGCTGAAGGAACTGATGCTTAAAACTTACTCAAAAATGGACAGCTACTCTCACATAAAATTTTAGTTTCTGTTACTGCCTGGGAGCAATTCCTTACTGCTTGACTCAGAGCCTCAAAGTCAGCTGAGGAAAAGGAGATCCAGAGAAGAAGGTGAGTTGTCTGACTCACACAGCAAGGCAGTCTGAAGTCCTCTGTTTCACTGTCCTTCCTGCCCAGCTAAGACATAGGAGTGGAAAGACCTTCATCCCAAACGCCCCAGCTCTGGCTCAGTATTCTGGCTCTGCCTTTTCTAGCAACCTTAGGCTTGTTGTCTAATCTATCTGAATTTGTCTATAAAATGTAAACACTACCTGCTTTGTTTGATACCCAGCAGCCAAAATAGTGCCTGATACCCAGTAAGAGCTTGATACGTGCCTCGGCTGGATAAGGAACAGAATCCAGCACTTTCAGCTCATTTGCCAGCACTGAATCTAGCAGTGTGCATGACGTCCCTACAGAGCTCCACACCCCGCGGGGGCACTGGAGGCCCTGCCCCTGATGACTCTGAGGCCTTCAGTCAGCGATCCCACTCTCTAGGCTTGGAGCTCACAAGAACTGTGGCCCAAACCCAAGAGTCTGCTCAGAACACCTATAGGCTAAACCCTCCCAATACCTCCTGTGGCCCTTACTCCCCATTTACCTGCCTATATCAGGGTCCTCCACTTAGTGCCTTGGAAATGGCATCTACTTGGGACCAACCTATAAAATCTGAGTCATCAGACACCTAACCCCTCTTCTCCACTGTTCAATGACTGTCCCCTGGGGACAGGCGGTGGGTAAGTAGGCTGGAGGGCTGCAACCCATGCAAGACAGGAGAGCTGGCAGTCAGCCTGACTAGAAATCACTACAGTGCTATACTGGAGTACAAGGCCTGTGAGAGAGGGGGCAGAATAGGAAAAAGCCCAAACCATAGGGTTACAGCAGAAGGCAGCCAGAGGTAAAGGCCAAGGCTAGCTCAAGGCAATAGAAGGACTCTAGGCCACTGAGCCCCAGGTGACTTAGGACAGACCCCTTCCCTCTGGTCTTAGTTTCCCTAGCTCCTGTCACCTTCAGCTCTTATCTGGCCCTCACCAACAGATATGGCTGTCCTGGGGCATACCTGCCTCAACCTGCTAAGGGTCCAAATGCTCCTCAATCCACTAAGTCCCAGGACCTGCCCTACAGGGGAACAGATAAGTATCCAGCCATAAGGTGGCAGGAAAGAGAGCCTGAAGGGCAAGACTTTGCAAATGGCCCCTGGAGCTCTAGGCCTTGGGACATACCTCTCTGGAAGTTTCCAAAATTGTTGGGCTGAGGAGCTAAGGAACTAGGATACTCTTTCCACTTGGATAAGCCCCAGGGCATGTGGAATGACAGGCGGGCATGTGAGGGCAACTGCTGACTCTCTCCCTCACCCTGAGCCTGGACTGGGTCTCACTCTGTGGTTCTATCAAGAACAGCCCAGGATGACCTGCCTTGGGCCTTCCTCCCAGTTATGTTTCAGGGAAGCTGAGATGGATAGAGGCTGCCAGGGTACCCCAGGTAAACAGAGTCATTGGGGTACAGAGGGAGGTTGGTGTGTACCACAGCTCCCTGAGTGAAATGTCAGCCTGCATCTTCCAGAGGTGAGTGGGCACAGCCAGGCTGTTTGTTAAGGGTCCTAGAGCCAAAAGCTTTTGAGGACAAAAAGTTCCCAGCCTTCTTTGTTTCCCTAAAGGCAGAGCTGCCTGTGAGACATCAGTTAGTCCAGAGCTACAAAGTGAGCCAGAGCCTCAGCAAAAAGCAAAAGTGTGGGGGGGGGTGCATGGGCCTAGGAAAGAGGTTTTGAAAAACTTTGGGGCAAAATCCTGGGCCTCAGAGAATCTTTAGGAAGCTCAAACTCAATTTCCATTGGATGAATGGGGAAACTGAAGACCAGAGGTAAGAAAGCTGTCAATCAGGTGCCGCGGTGGTAAGTGGTTGGTGGCAGAGGCTAGCCTAGAACTCTGTCCTTATCTCTAAGCCCAGGCTTCAGTGTGCTTCCTCCAGAGGTGCTGGTTCAGGCAAGGAGAGCAAACATTCAGATGGTCCCAGGGTGACCTGTACTGG
Source organism: Nannospalax galili (assembly GCF_000622305.1). Taxonomy (NCBI): domain Eukaryota; kingdom Metazoa; phylum Chordata; class Mammalia; order Rodentia; family Spalacidae; genus Nannospalax; species Nannospalax galili. The sequence continues at coordinate 514,414 of NW_008332644.1, read as the reverse complement.
GGAGGTCTGAAAGAGGCTGTGCCTCAGCCTGGCTCCTTCCACCCTTGCCTGCACCACCTCTGCCCACAGCTCCAGGAGCTTGGTGCAGATACCAGCCCCAGCTGGCTCTAACACAAAGCAGGACAGTCATGGAGACTTCAGCTCTGTTGCTGCCTCTGTCCAGCCCCTCATCTCAGCAGGATGGAATGGAGAAGGAGAGTCCTCCCCACCCACTAGCTCATTCCCACTTCTTACTCTCTCCCTCTTCTTACCTAGATCCCCTACTTGCTGCACACCTGAGTTCTTTATCTGACTCCCTCTTCCCTTACCCAGACCCCCTAGGGAGGTTTGAACAAACCAAGCCACCTTGGGATTTTAAAGGAAAAGATCTTCTAGCTAGAAGCCCCCAGAGGCAGGTCAACATTCCCATGTATGTCTTCTAGAAAGTGAACATACTGAAAATCATCCACACTGCTTTGCCAAGAGCATTCTGTAGACAGATATCAGCTTAAAGAAAGCTTTCCTGTGGGGCTTCTCAGAGCTTCTGGAGGCCAGCTTGAATAGTGGGTCTCCAGAGGGGAATGTGGCTTCCAAATTCACCTCGCCTCTGTGAAGACCAGCCATAGGTTCTGAAACTGGCTGTCACTCTTCAAGGACAAGGGAGAACAGGGGATTTGCCTGAGTTCAAGTGACCTGTATAATTGCATTTGCTTGAGCCTGAGCCAGGAATAGGATGAAAACGACATGTGGGCGAAATCTCTGTGATTGCTCAGTTCCTTCCAGACCTAGAATTCTAGGATTTTTCCTTCCCTAAGCTCTCGCCAAGAGCAACCTGGGGCAGCTTCCCATTCAGGGAGAAGGATGGCAAGGAATTGGAGCTGCAGCCTTGAGAATCTTCTAGAAAGCAAAGCTGCAATCCTGTAGAACATTTCTAGTCTGATGTCTCTGGGCCCTACATTCCTGGAGGTAGATGCGCCTGTCCCTCCCAGTCCAGGAGGTCACTGGCAGCTGTGGAATTCTTGGAGTTCGTCTTGCGTGATCAGTGCTCCAGCCCGTGAGCCACAGTCCAGGCGCATCAGTGACTCCGGGAACTTCATGAACAGTTGAACAGTACACTCATCTCAGAGCCCAGGAATCTACAGGAGGAGCAGGGATACAGATGCACAAATAGAGAAAAATGGCACAAAGGGAGGCAAAGGAACAGGTGCAAGGAGGGCCTGGAAGTTCCTGTGCATTCATCTTCCATCACTATGGCCCCAAAGCGCAGTTGGGCATGAAGGGTGCAAGAAAGTCATATTCTACCCTGACTCCAGCACAGTCAGGTCCTTGCTGAAGCTGAGTCACCCGATATTAAAGGGCCATATCCTTGGTGACTTGCCCCTCAAATATGGTTTGACTGAGACATGGGACTAGTTCTGCTTACACTTTCTTTAGTATGAAACTTAGCTCCTCATGTTGAGTGCAAGAGACCGGCAGCTGAGGATGCCTGCAAAGAGCCAGATCACCTATATTCTTATCAAATTTAAAATATATTAGCCATTTTTCACTGAAAAAAAAATTCCCTGGAGAAAGAAGATCAATGGCATTGTGTGAGATCAAAGAAGAGACTGGAGTTCGGACAACGCATCCACAAAGACAGTGGATACGGACACCAGTACTGTCACCTGATCTGGCAGAGCACCCCAGGGATTTGCTTTGCTGGGTGCACACGTAATGCCAAGTGCCTCCACCTGCAGCTGCCCTCATGTTTTTCCAAACACAAGTGCAAGAAAGGTGTCTTTGGAGCTCAAACAAATGACCAGAAAGGGGTGAGACATGGCATTTGCTGGCAGACAGGACCCCACAATGGGTTCTATAGTCAGCTCAGATTCAGTGTGGGCATTCCACATGACAGCCTCCCAGCCCTCTGCAGTGAACTGTGTGCGTGCGAGTGTGTGTATGCACACATACATACATATATATGATAAAGTGATTCTCTAGATATATTAACACCTTAAAGGCATGGACACCATCCCAGCCATCAGTTTTGAACTTAATTTAAATAAATTTTATTGGTTTTCATTTTTTATTTTAGTTTCTCTAAGGAAAGTCATTTATGTCTATTTGAATTGCATTATGAACAACATGAGCTAAGTTTAAAAAAATAACAACGCACATGTTACATAAGACATCAGACACACTGACCTCTTTCAGAACATTCGAGATTGCTGTGGTCGGCAGGCTCTGATCTCTGAGGACTTTGTCCCTCTTCATTATTTCTTTGAATTTGCTTTTCCCCCTTTTGGATTAGACATTTCACGGAGCCTTTTACCCTCCCTTGCTTCTCATGTAACCACTGTGGACAGAGAAGAAATGACACTTTTCCAGATTATAACCCTGTCACCCACTTTGTAGCTTATTGAAAAACATGTGCCAGTCCCCTAATAACCCAAGTCAGGTCAGCTCCCCCAAGCCAATATCCTATGTGGGCAGTAGGCTGAAAGTAGACAAAGCAAGCCTAGCACCCTTGGATCGAGTAACTACAGATAAAGCCACTTCTTTGGCCCCTGACAGTTTGAGTCCTGGGCTGGGCTGCAGGTTCCCAGAGGCCTGGTTCTTGCACTGCTGAAGACCTGCTCTGGGCTGCTCCAGGAGGGAAACCATAGGGAAGAGTCTGAGGACAGATATGAGAATGAATTCAAACAGGATATGATAGGCATAAGCTTCTCCCACTCACCAACATAGGTGGCATACACACACACAGACACACACACACACACACACACACACACACACACACTTTGGCCCTTAACTTTACTGGATGGACTGCTCTCTGTGAATTAACTGTATTCTCCCACTGGAAGAATTCTTGGTATTTTGCAAACAGATGTGGGGACTCGGGATGTAGCTTATTTAGTAGAGTGCTCTAGCATGCAGGAGGCCCCGGATTGGATCTCCAGCACCACATAAAACAATCATGGTGGCATATATTTGTAATCTTAGCACTCAGGAGGTAGAGGCTAGAGGATCATAAATTCAGATCATCCTCAACCTCATAGAGAGCTTCAGGTCAGCCTGGAGACTATCAAAAAAGCAAAAAAGCACAGGCACAGCTGCATTGCCCTATAGCTGCAGATCATCTGTACCTTCATCCTATACCCACTCAGTGCATTAGAAGACCAAAAAAAAGTGAAGGCTACATGCAGCAAAGGTGGTTTACTAGAATGGAGAATCACCTGGGCAGGATGAGCTTAATTGCTAGAGATCCTTTGCAATAGGCCCTACTATATACTGGCCTCAAGGTATGGATGAGGCTGAGAGTCCCATGAGGTTGGTGAAGATGGCCCTGCACCCAAGGGCTTCACCTGCCTCCCCAACTGTTCAGAGCAGTTTTCCTTTGGTACTAAGAACGGCAAGCACTGGCACCTTTGGGTCCTTGGCCTCCCAAGAATGGCCTCACCCAGACCGCTTGCTAGGCAGCAAATTCCAATCATCGTCCTCATTGTATTCTAACCCTAAAGAAAACAAGGAATCATGCCCAGCAGCTCGTCCATAAAACATTAATCACTGTCCCCTCCTTGAAAGGCTTCCGACCAATGAAGGAATGCTCTACAGGAGCTGTGGAAAAATCCTAAGAGGTCCACACGTGTCCTGGCCACATCAAGGGCAGGGGACTAGCACCAGTTCCTTCAGTGCTTTTCCAACTGAACTCCTGGCTTTGGTTTCAGGGATGCTCAGGACTAGCCTGAGGACCCCACATGCACCTACCAAATCCCCCAAAAGCCCTGTGGTTCTTGGTGTCAAGTGGCAAGTGATTGCCTTAGGCCACCCACACCTCCCACCTGAGCTGCCTTTGAACCCATTGTAGCTGTGAGATAGGTCACGGTACTGGGGCCATGGCCAGTGTTACCAGTCACAGAACCCAGAGAATCTTTGTCACCTCTACCCAGTTTGCTGATCCCAGTTCGGGGTGATTTCAAAGGTCCATCTTCTTATAGACCTGTCAACACATGAACAATAGAGTCCCCTTGATCCTGGAGGAGAAAGTAAAATACCAAAAGAGGTGTTCTAGTTTGTTTCTCCATTGCTGTGACAAAACACTCTGACCAATACCAACTTGTGGGGGGAAAGGGTTTATTCAGCTTACATCTCCCAGGTCACAGTTTATCACTGAGGGAGCCCAAGGTAAGAACTCAGGGAAGGAACCTGGAGGCAGGAGCTGGAGCATAGGCCATGGAAGAATGCTGCTTACTGGCTTTCTCCCCCTGGCCCCTGCTCAGCCTGCTTTCTTATGCAACACAGGCCTATCTGCCTAGGAGTGGCACCACCCCCAGTGGGCTGGGCCCTCCTACATCACTCAACAATCAAGAAGATGCCTTGCAGACATGGCCACAGACTAGTCCAATAGAGGAAATTCCCTAATTGAGGCTCCCTCAACCCAGGTGTGTCAAATTGACAACTAAAGTTAATCAGCACAAGAGGGAACACGGAGCTGTGGAGATGGCTCAGTAGATAAACGTGCTTGCTGCACAAGTCTGACAGACAAATACAGATTCCCAGAATCCACATTTTAATAAAAGCTGAATGCAAAGCAGACAGGTCTGTAATCCCAGCATATCCCTGTGGGGAGATGGAAGCAAAGACAGGAGACTCTGCAGAAGCTCGGGGGCCTCTAGCCTGACAGACACAGTGGCAAAGTGACTCTCAAACAAGGTAGAAAGGTGAGGACTGACACCCAAGGTTGTCCTCTGACCTCCACATATGCTGCAGCATATCTACACCCACTTACATAAACAAGTGTACACACACACATACACCACCCATTGACACATAAAGGAAATGTGGGTCTACAAGGATCTCAGACCTCTGCATGCTTAGAAGGGAGGATTGACCCAACCCTTGAGATCTTACGTATATGGGATGAAAATCCACCCTCATGCTGGTAGAAGAGTTCATTACAAGGCTCGAGCTAATACTTGCCATGTAAGGGTTTGGAAAATTCTTCTAATCTGTGCCAAATCTGCTCAGGGGCCTCCGAGAAGGTGTGGTTATTATAGCACTACAGCCTTGTGCTCTTGTGAGTTTAAAGGAAAGACAAATATTCTAGGACTCAGTGGCTGCTAGAATACATCCTGCTTCCTCATAGGCCAGGTGCTGAAGGCATAAGCTGTTCTGGCTGAGCTGTCCTCACAGCAAGGCCATGGAGGGCTCTGAAGGGCGGAGGCCACCTGTGGTCTGGTCTCAGCAGGGGCACAAACAGAGGGAAGTGACAAGCACCCCCGACCAAGCACCACACATGCTAAACACCTGACAGTTCAGGAGCCTGGGGACAAAGGTTGAGTCCTAGAGGCTTTCAGGAAATTTGCTGCCTGCATTAAAATCAGATGAACAAAACAGACAGGGCTCTGCTCACTCAAGGAGCCCTGTCCTATCACAGTTATTTCTTGAACCCTCTTGTCTGTGCTGGCCAAGTAGAACATTAGCAGGGCAGAGTCTGAAACCCCAGGGAGATGGATGCCTAGAACCCTGAGCCCATGGGCTAGAGAAAGAGTGTGGGGCAGCCTGGTCCCAAAGCTATTGTACCCGTGTCTAATAGCACCTTGGCTTAGCTTAGTGCATCATTATGCCTCTTGATTCAGTGCTGGCCTTCCTCTTCTTGTATATTCTGGTGGGTGAGTCTCAGCCTGGTGGTGCTCACATGTCTCCAGCCATCACTGTGTGCAGCCGCCCTACAAGAGCAGGCTTTTCCCAATGCAGAGGCTCCTGGGCCAGTCCTTCTCCCTTGTGCCTCCCCCAACCCTCACAACTCTGAAGGAGTAGATGCAACTGCAGTTCGCTCTGGCTTCTCTGCTGGCCTGGAGTTAACTTAGCAAGACATCTGAACAGAACAGGCATCCCATGGTGGAGACAGCAGATCTTTGAAGTCAGGCAGAGAAGTTTCATATCTCAACCCTGCCACCATCCTGCTGTGTAGACTTGTAGAACAAGGCTTGCTGTGTAGGACAAATCATCTCCCCTTCAGGGGCCCCAACATCCACTGTAAACGACAGCTTCTCTGTCTTCAAAAATTGTAAAGATGAGAGATTTTGTCAGTGACCCTGACACTGCGTAGGTGCCTCAGAAACCCTAGTTTGTGAGCTCTTCTTCAGGGCCTGCCTCTGAGCTCTTGAATTCTAGAAGCTCTAACCTGTACAAGAATGGCCATATTATATAATCAAAATGGAGGGAAGTAAAGGCAGGAGTGACTGCCCAGGGATTGAGGTGGGGATCTGGAATCCATGGCAGAGATGAGGGGGGACTTCAGACTAGGAGATGGGACTAGGTAAGGAGGCAGGCTAGGGGGGACTGTGAGAGATTACCTTGGCACACCCTCACAGGTGAGGCTGAGTGGTCGTGGACTAGCACCTATACTATGCTATAGCCTGGCAGTCAGTCTCCCATCCACACCAGCACATACCCCATCAGGTGTATTTGCATGGGCTGGGGCAGCTCCATGGCCCCATGCACACTGCAGTAAGAAGGCCTGCTCTAAAGACACTAAGTCCTTCCCAGCATGCCACTCTCTGACCCGCCTCTATGTCATCATGGTGCATCTCTCAGGAGCCATGTTGTGGTTCTGAGACCCTACCATGCAGCCTTCCCTGCTCAGCCCACACTCCTGGTGACTGACACCTGTGCTTGTGGCCTGGAAAGAGTTTCATGAGGTTGATGGTTCTCCACGCCCCACAGAGAGCAGGCCTCAGTAGAAAGAGCAGGCTTGCCCATGGCTTTTCCCTATGGTCAGGCACCTCAGTTCCCCTGAAGTGTGAGTGCATGGGATCAGTGTCAGGAACCTGAACCCAACTTTCAGTGTGGCATAGCACTGGAGTCATTTTTTCTGATGAGTCAGTCTGTCCCCCATGACCCCAAGTCCCATGGACACCCCAAGACACGAGTGCAGGAGGAGTCCCTAGTGTGAGCTGAGGTAGGGGAGAGGCCTGGCAGGGTTGTGGCTCTTCAGACCCCACTCTGAGGAGGACTAACAGGGTTATAACTTCAGTGCTTCCTGACTCTGCTTCTTCCAGAATCCAAAATGGTTCTCATTGCCCCATTTAAACTGGCCAGAACCTCTGCCCCACCATAGCTGTCCCCAGACCGCCACAGTTGTGGGCCCCACTCTTTAGTCCCATTCTGAGGGCATGACCCTGTGCCCCTCTGGGGTCTGTGATACAGCAGTGCCCATCCCCTGGGTTCTAAGAACACAAAGTCAGGCTATGCTGCCCCCAAGACTGGGTCTCCTGCAATGAGACCAATCACCTCAGACTAGGGCTTTGTGGAGATGGAGTACCAACAGAAAAACTAGAGAGCCTGGAAGACCTTACAAGTCATTTTTCTTTAATTTCTTAACATATGATGAAATTTTAATTCCAAAGAGACATAAACACAGAGTAGACAGATTTAGGGTCCTGAATCACAGTGGCGAGAGCCAGGCAGGGTGGGTCTGCCCTGCCCCCTCCAGCATAGCCCTCACCCTGCACCCTGGCCCCTGGCCATTGATCAGGCAGAAACTGAGAAGCTGGAGATAAGAAAGATCCACTTTATGGTCCAGGAAGTGGCCAGACAGGGCCTTGGTTGCTAAGATTGACCTAATGCTGTCTAGCTGGGCACATGGGTCCTCAGTGTCTTTCTCTGTTAAATGGGTTACACGTGCCTGTTAAGGAATGCAAAAGAGCACAGCTGAGATGTGCTAGTGGCCATGGTCTCCTGACTGGCTGCCTCTGAGCACCTGCTGGCTGTCTCTTAGTTTCTATTGGCAGCATAGCTAAGGACATGGTGGTGGAACTGCTGTGGCTTGTTGAGACTGAATGGACCAATCTAGAGGGCAGACTGCAGATGCCAGCCCTTGCGCTCACTGTGCTCTGAAATGTACTTAGGTTGCAGCAGGAGCTACATCATCAGATCAACTGACCTCTCTCCTCTAGGTCAAGGTAGAGGGAAGGCTGTGCCTAGGGTCACAATGTGAGCCTGTGCAGGTTGTCCAAACTCTGACAAAATTCCCCCAGCTAGGAGCTCATGAACCAGGGCAGGAGCAGTCTCCTTCCTCAGAATGAGGTATGGGCAGCCAAGACCCTAACTGCCCAGCATAGGCATCTATCCCCAGACTGCTTCGCATCTGGATCCTTCTGTCCTCAGGCTTGGGGCCACAGAAAACCCACACATATAAGAGCATCCTATGATTACACTGAAAGAGGACATGGACACCTCATGTACTAGGCTGCTGCTCTCTAACTGGCCTTCATTCTGTAACAGTGAGCCTGCCTGGGGATGCTTCTTCCTGAGAAGAATCACTTCCAACATCCGGGACTGCCTCTGCTTCACAGGTCTTCCAAATGTGCACATGATCTGGGGATGTGTGGAAAGAGCTCAAGCCAGGTGGGTAAAGCCATGCAGGCTGGACTGTTCCTTTCGGAGGCTGTGGTTTGTGTACACTTACAGAATCCACATAGCTGCCCCCCACCTCTTCCACTCTACACTGAGGCCCTAACATAGGGACAATTCCAAGGTCCTATAGCCAATCCAAGGGGTAGGGACCTGGGAGCAAGCCAGATGGAGGGGGCACAGCTGGTTTGGTCACCTCTAGCTGTACCTTCTGGGAACTCCTTCTTCTCAAAGCACCTTTGGGGGCAAGGTGTGGCTTGAAGAGGGCCATGTTCAAAGGCGCAAAGTCACGAACAATGACAAAACCCCAGGCACCTGTGGTGGGTGACTTGCTGGGCAGCTTTGGGATGAGGGGAACTTTCCAGCACACCTCCCATCACACTCTGAGGGGGACAACCAGCAGGTGGGTCCCTCCCTTTCACCGTCCCTGTGGTATCCAGGGAGTGAGTGTGGAGTTGGTAAATCTTGGTTCCCAGGAAGCCCTGAGACCAGGAAACAGAAAGAAAGAAAGTAACAGAACAGCCCCAAACAAGGCTAGACCACACAGGTCAGGCAGGTCTGAGGGGAGTGACTTTGACCAGCTTGTCAGAGTATCTACAATATGATTTCAGCCCTCCCCTCCCTCTGCCCATCCCTGCCCCACCCCCATATGGATGCCCAGGCCAGGCCCACTCTATTTGGGCTTCATCTCCACCCTGGAGTTGATGTCATCAGCATCCAGGTCATATTCCTCCACCTGGCCACTGGTCCACACCTTCATGCGGTCCGTCAGGTCGCTGCTGCGAGGGGCCAGGATGAAGTCGTAGATCAGCACAGCCAAGGCACTGCCAATGAATGGCCCCACCCAGAAAATCTAGGAAACAAGCATAGTTTAGAGGGCAGCTGGCCACATCAACCCCCCCCCCCACCAGGGGTGTCTCCCCCAACCTGTGTTAGAAACCAACAGGTCAACCCCTCCTCCCCACTATTGATTCCAATGCCCCTCAGAGCCTAGGCCAGAGTATGATAGGAGGTATGACCTGGCCACTATGTGGTCCCACTCAGGCATCTCAGTACCAGTCCCCTCCTGAGGATGGCCACTACCTCCTCTCCCCAGTTTTGGAACATCCCCCAGAGATGGTCCAGTCTAATAGAAGGTTAGACAGGAAGACACAGACCAACAGTAATTAGAGTCAAAACCCACACAGTGTTTCCTCTGCCCAGAACTTGGCTTATAGACACGGGTCCTCTCTTCCTCCTAGCAACCCTGGGAGCTTCAACTACCCTAAGCTCACGTCACAGCCTGGGAAACTGAGAGAACAAGAGGAAGGCCAATAGCCTGCCTGAAGTCACTATATCAGAAAGTGACAAAGACTCTAACCCCAGCTGTCCACTATGCTGCTAGGATGACTAGGGAGTGGGTAGATCCGCAGGTTTGAGCTTCCAGAGCAGAGGTTAGGTAGGAGTCTTCTCCCAATGCAAGCCCAGCCCCTTCGTCTCAGACCTAGGTTTCCAGATTTCCCCTGCCCTGGAGTCGCCCAAAGTCGCTGTGAGACAAAGCACACCAACAGGGTAGGGTGGAACTTGCTTCCGCTGAGTCCCTGGTGACTTACCCAGTGGTTTGAGAAGTTGTGGGTAAGCACTGCAGAGCCAAAAGACCGGGCAGGGTTGATACCACAGCCAGTGTAGTCAATCTATAAGCCAGGTATAGAATAAGTCAGGAATGGGTGAACAGGAAGTGACAAAAGGGGGACAGAGAAGGGAGGCAAGAAGTGGGCAACCAACCCCAAAGGAGAGAAGGGCATGGTCAGACATACCCTTGTCCCCTTTCCCATCCTTCAGAGCAGGCCTGCCATCCCCCACCCAATAGCATGAATGCCATCCAGAGCCCCAAGAATGCCCACACTAGGCCCTCCTTCAGTTCCTGCCTTGGCTCTGCTGCCCCGCCCCAACCTGGGAATACCCCAACTCACTGCCAGCAGGTGTCCCAGGGCCACAGAGAAGCCGATGGCAAGGGGCGCTGAGCCACCGAGGTCACGGCGCCTCCGGTCGGTGGTGGCCAGCACACACAGCACCAGCTGCAGGGTGCCAATGATCTCGATGCCCAAACCCTGGCCTGAGTTCACACCATTAGCCAGCTGCAAGGGAAAGGAGAGACGAAGCCCGGTGAGCTGGGCAGGTGGCAATGTTGTACCAAGACACTCCCAGAGCTCCAGGGCCAGGCACCAAGGGCCAATCCTCAATTCTCTCACTGCATCCCCAGCCAGACACATTTAGTAGGTAATGACAATAGGCCTTGTCCCTTCACACCTGTTGATTGCCTTGGCCTCTAGTCCTATCTATACCCTGCCTGACTCTGCTCACTGGCCCAGGGTGAAGCAGGGCCTCTTTGTTAGCTACATGGCGTGGCCAAGGTCACTCGTGAGGGGCAGGCCTCAGCGAAAGCAAGTGGTCAGGGACATTCATAGAAGAAGAGAAGCAAGTAGATTAGAGGACCCAGGTGGAGACATGGTCTCATCCTCTTAGTTCAGAACGTTCCCTGACTGTCTCTATCTCCTTTTACCTTGCCCTCTCTATTTTTCCTCCTTCTCTTCCTCCTCCTCTTCCTCCTCTTCTTCTTCTCCTCCCCCCCCTCCCTCCGCCCCCCCGCCTCCTCCTTTTTCTTCTTCTT
>NW_008332644.1:489537-503229 GCF_000622305.1 Nannospalax galili | reverse complement strand
CTCTCTCTCTCTCTCTCTCTCTCTCTCTCTCTCTCTCTCCACCCCTGCCTCGCCCTGGCCCCAGCCCTGCCCCCATATTCTCTTTGGGCACATGAGCCCTACCACTATAGTCTGGCTGCCCCTGTCCTGGGCCACTTTTGGAAACACGACTCACTGAAAAAGAAGGGATTGAGAGCTGTCATGAAGTCACTGGAGCCACCCCATCCCTATAGCTACCTGAGAAGACCCCTCCCAGGGCATCCCTAAACCCTGATCCAGATGGGGGGCCTGGGCAAGGTGTACCCCACAGGGGAGCTGGGCCGTGTCAGTGAAGGTGCTGGGGTATTCCACTTGGCCTGCCTCTCGGGAGGGTACCTGAGTCCCAGCAAGCTGGCCCTGAGTTCTCATTTCCAAATTCTCAATCTGGGGGCACCTCCAAAGCCACTGGGCAATCTGAGGATCCTGGGAGGGTGGCATACCTCTACTCCTCCAGGGGGTTCCCAGCTCAGCTGTGAGGCTATCTTACAAAACAATTCCCTTCCCGCCTTTGTCTATATTCCTGGCTTTGGGGCAATGACTCATATCCCCTCTCCCTTGCAGCCTCAGTTTGGGGTCTTTCCTGGCTGACCCCAGAGCTGTGTCCCTTTTGCCCAGACAGCCCTCTGGGCAATGCCAAGCTCTCATCCCACCCCAAGGTCAGGCAATGGAGGCAGAAGCCCTGTGTGTGTTCAAGTCTTGACCCTTCTACTTGCTGGCATCATGAACATAGCTCTCTCTGCATCTCAGTTTCTCAGTCTATAAAATGAGTCTAAAGTCTCAGCTCTCTGTCCAGAGCCTCTAAGAGATTCAAAGGATTGTCTCAGGCATTTAGAAAGGGTGGTGGAGGGCAGGTTAGAAAGGGCTGTGCCAGGTATCCACACTCACTCCCAGGAAGCCCCTGGGTGAAGCCCCTGGCTTCTCTCCCTCTCCTCTACTCTCCAGGGCCCTGCTGATTGCTAGCTGGCAGGAATCCTGAAGCTAGTACTTCCTTGCCAGTTCATGGAGCCATCCTTGCATGCGGCTCCTGCTCAGAGATCCACCCTGCCCTTCTGCCAGAGCCAGCTTATCTCCTCCGGTTCTTAACCCTGTTTGACTCCTAGGCCCCACCAAGGAACCGTTTTCCATGCAGAGGAAGCAGAGCAAGCCCTGGCTCCAGGCCCAGAGTTCTGAGTACTCAGGAAGGGAAAGAGATAGCCACCTGGCCTCGGAATTCCAGAAGGCACCTGCTCCTGACTTCGAAAGCTACAGGGCTGCCTTCCCCCTTCCAATACCCACTTCTACCACAACCATCCCCAGCAGCAGTCAGCTCCCCCTGCTTCCCTCAGCATCTACTGATGACCATTCTCCCAGTGCCTAATGTACTTATGTTACTTACATCTGGGAAAACAGTAATTTAGAGTTGGAATGGATAAAGATCTACTGAAACTTCACGTCCAAGAAAGAGCGGGTTAGAGAACCCAACACTTAGTGACTGTATACAGCCCATTAATTTTCAAACAATTGCTTTAAAAGGACCAATCCCAGCTGTACACAATTATTAGAAATGATCAATGTACACATTTGTACATAGTTTTGCCTGCCCGAGGGCTTACTTTTCACTGATTAAGGTAGAAATAGCACAGGGTTTGTGACTGCAAATATGAAGGACAGCACAGGCCATATGGTTCTTCCAAAGCATCAGAAAGCTCAATGCATTCTCCCTGATCGCTGGACCCAAGTGAGTTTACAGCACAAGGCACCATTCAGACCTACCAGATCCATAAACTTTCTGGAGTCCCTTGCAGGAGCTGACTGCTGGCCCATGTGCCACTCCCTTGGGGGAATTGTCTTCTGTGCATCTGAGCATTACAGAGGAGAGGGATCCACTTGCCACCTGACTGAGTGTCTGGAAGCCCCACCAGCATTCTGCAAACCTCTGAGGGGAAGTTCCCTCTACAGTACAGAAGGGGTTGAAAAGTGCTGATTTCCCAGAACTCCCAGCTTCTACAGAGGCAGCTGACTCCAGCAAAGCTCTTATGCCTTTAATGTTCACCCTGGAGGCCTTTGAGTCTCACAAGTGAGAGGACGGATGACACCAAGACCCAGGGAGGAGGCAGAGAAGTCAGGATCCTCACCCATGGTTTGTTTGAGCCATGCTCATAGCCTAGTGTGCTGGCTGCCAAGGCAGCTGACTGTTCCCGGCTTGAAATGGGTCACTGGCAGAAGGTGGCTCTGGAACTGCCAGGATGTCTCAGCCCAGGACTGACTTCTCTTACCATGCTGTCTGACCCCTCCCTGCCACTTGAAGGCAGGTCACCAGGACAGCTCCAAAGGCCCAGGGCCCCCACTGCACTGCCTATGCCCCACCCTTGGGGAACAGCATACTCCTAAGCCAGGCCTGGCTAAGGCTGAGCTCTCTAGGAACAGCATAGGGGAAGTGGAGGTCTGCCCACCCCATTGCCTCCAGAACTCAGCACTGGCCCTGGAGGGAGCCGTGGGCCCCACTCTGTCACCTCTCAGTCAGCACTTACATGTGCCCATGGCTCAGTGTGTATCTGTATGGATTTGTGGACCACTATTGGCTGTGTCTGTGGGTGGCCGTGTGTCTGAGGGTGGTTCTCTCTCTTTTTTTGGTAGACCTTAACAGGTTTATTACAGAGTAATTAAATGAATGATCTAAGAACTATAAAAATCCTCTATCTGTAGGCAGTAAAAACAATTCAAACTAAAAATAAATCACTGAAAAATTGACAGAATTATGAGAATTGGATCAACCTATTCTCAAAGTAAAAAACTTTAACAATCCTCCCTTAGAAACTGATAGAATGAGGTAGTCAAAAAATGCTAATCACATAATCAGACAAGTATTAAACCATGAAACTAACAAAGCTTGATTTAAGGGGAAAAAACACCTCAGGATTAGAGGCTGTTCACTCTTCTAAGCTCCCAAGAGAAATTTAGACAAACTGTTGAGGTGTGGTCAAGTACTGAGCCAGTCTGATACTTGCTGGACACCATTTCTTGCCAGTGCTCTGCACAACAGGGGTCTCTTGGTCCCAAAGGGCTGTGCTGTGTGTTTGCACAGGTGTGTCTGATGGCATTTCTGAGTACATCACCTTGCCCCTGTGCTTCACACCCACACAGGTGGAGCCCCTACTAGCTGATAGGAGAGGGGCATGACAAAAGGGTCTCAAGGCCCTTTATTTGTTCCCACAATTCATCCTTCTGACAAGAAACAATACACAAAGCAATGGCTTCTGCCTGCCTTCCTTCCCTCCTTTTTCTTACTTCAGGGCAGGGAGAGGAAGAGGTCCTGTGAGGGCCCCCCCTCTTCTGAGCTCCCAGGTCCAAGCAAAGTTGACAGCACATTTGGTGCCCCGTATCACTTATGTACAAGAGTATGTGAATGCAGTGTGTGTGCACTTTAGCAATCTGGGAGGCAGGAGGCTTGGAGCAGGTCCTACCCTGACATTACCCACTGTGCGGCCTTGACAAAGTCCATGCCTTGGTTGAGTCTCAGTGTCCCCAACAGTAAAATGGAGACACTGGCCCAGACTCTAGCCCCAGGCAGTCCTCAGATTCCTCCTTACTACATCAGATGAGCACCCTCCAGGCCAGCACTCAGAGACCTGATTCCAAGTCCCCATAATGTCCTCTGAACTTCCATTCTCAGCCTGGAAAAAAGCACATGTCACAAAACTTCTTGCTCACTGTGCCCCTGCAGGGCTGGGCACCCCCAGAGAAACTCCCTAGTCAGATGGGTCCAACTTGCATGCCCCTAGGCACAGGAGGGTATTCATTTAGAGGAAGCTGCTTCCCAAGTTTTTTAAAAAAAGAATTCTTCTTTATACTGAGCTGAAAGCTGTTCTGAAGAGGCCCTGTCTGGGTTTGAGGCACCAGTAAGGGCTGCTCATGGCCTGCCCACCATCTCTGGTTTATGGGCTTCAGCCTCAGCTTCGAGGGTGCTCAGGAACAGTACTGAATAAAAGAGGATAGCCCATTGCTTACTTGTGCCTGTGTACCATTCCACTGCAAGCAAGAATCCTTCTGGTCCCCAGGGAGAAACCCAGACAGAGGAGACCCAGCCACCTTGGACCTTCAGGGACAACATTTTCCTGCTCATATCTGCAGTAGGGAGGCTCTAGTCCCAACTGCTCAGAAGCTCCAAGACTTGGGTGCTCCTAAAGAATAGTGACTAGAGTCCCAAGGAGCTGCTGCCAGCTAGGACTCAAGGTTCCTTTGGCACCTTTGCCAGGATAGCTCCCCAGACACCCTTGCAGGGGGCATTGTAACCTGGCTGGAGAGGCCTGGTGGGTTACAGCTGAGGACACCACTGATGGGGCCCTAAAGAAAATCAGGCTGTGGAGGACTGCATAGAATGGGCTTGCCACTTGAGCTGTGGGGAGATGGGGCAGCTTCTCTCTGGTGCCACCTCTGCATGTGTCCTCTCTGAGCATTCTCCTTCAATAGGAGCCTCCAGGTGGACCCTGAAAGCTGGGCTGCTCAGAGGATGAGCCTCGGAATTTTTGCAGGGAGAAAAGTTCCTGCCACAAAGCTCCTCCTCTGCATGCTCTCCCTCCTCTTCTTTGGTTCTGGCTGGAAATAGTAATTACAGGTCCAAGCTATGCCTGTCCCTGACCATGTTGGGCTGTGCAGGGGCATCAGAATCTCTGACTCCTCTCCCTGCGCCACCACACCCGGCAGAATCTCTGACTCCTCTCCCTGGTACATTCGTAAGCTTTGGAGGAGGCAGCAGGAGCCTCAACCCCAGGAAGCCTATGGGTAAGGAAGAACCTCTCCCTTCATGGCTAAGGAAACTAACACCTAGGAAACTGGAGAAAAGGGAGCATTCAGGGTCATTAGGCCACTGGTGTAGCAGGTGGAAGTATTTCCCAAGCACCCAGACTCTGAATCAGGGCTGAGCCCCCAGATGACTGGACTTGGAGGCTCTAGCAACACAGCCCCCTCCAAATGCATTCAGACCCTAGTCTAAGTCCTGAGATCCCACCACCCTCAGAGTTCCAGCCTCCCGTCATGCCCTCAGTCTGTCCAAACTCAGTGACCATCCCAGGCCATGGCCTCCCTGGCCCTGAGCCTGAGCTCTGCCTCGAAACCCCTTTCCATTTCACGTTTGAGTTCTTGTAGCACCACCTCCCCGAAGCTCTCCTTGTCCTCCCACCCTTCCAGTTCAGAAGTTCCCAGGCCCGCCCTGACATCTCTTATCTCACCTGCCTCCTGCCTGGTATCGCAGGCAGCTGTGCAGCTTATCTGCTCCAGGCCTATGAGCTGCCCAGAGCAGGGAGCCTGGCTGACCCAACCCTGCCCTCAGCACCCAACAGCCCCAGTTGTGTCTACAGGATGCTGGCCAGAGAAGGAAAAAAAAAAAAATGAAAACAGCCAGAATGCCAGGACTCCAAGGCCCCAGCATCCTCTACTTTTTGAAGTTAGCCACACCCTACTGTGTCCTGTTCATAGAGGGAATTGGCCATCTAAGCCCAGTCAGTTGTGTGGAGTAACACAGGGTACTGATGGCTGACACTGGGCAGGGACAGGCCTCGGTTCTTATCTTAGCCTCAGAGCCTCAAGCCCAGAGTAAAAATTAGGATCTGGCTCTTCAACCTAGCAGGGACCAATGGACTAGAGGGAGGCCCATGGTCTCTCTAAGGCATATCCTGAGCCCTGACTCAGGAGAAAGTTGTCCCTACCATGTCCCTGGGGGACCCCCCCTGACTCACCCAACCACTTCCTGCCACTTTTTCCCCCTATTTTCTTTGGAAATCTCCATGCCAACAACTCACCCCACCCAGGTTTTGGCCAGGGTGGGGCTAGCAGCCGAGGAGCTATGAAAGCCTTCCACAGCACTGTGGAGAAAGAGGCTGCCACTGTTACATTGACTGGTCTACCCTCTGAGGCACTGAGGTCCTCCAGATTCCAGGGCTAGAATCTCAGGGGAACCCTTTGGTTGAGGACAGACTTATGTCCAACATTCCAAAGGTCAACTGTTTGGATGTGGAAGTAGAGACCCCACCATGATGCTTAGTCACCTCCATATAGCAGTGCCCCTGGGCTCCTGTTAGCCAAGCCCTCTTGAGGCAAGTAATTAGCTCAAACCAACAATGTGAGCTGGTAAGATATGGGTAGCAGAAATGTCACTAGAAGCTAGGTCCCCTCTTGAGCTTCAGGATGCTCGGCTCCAAGGAGACAACAGTTAATAGCAAACAGGACTTGAGCCTTAGGGTTCCTGCCTCCATTCCCCAAGGCTGTTTCTACACTAGCTTGACCCTCTTTCTCCTCCAGCTACAACCTGCCTAAAACAGGTTTTGGGGCAACTCTAGAAAATGGAAGTCAGAATGGAGATGGCTAGACTCAGGTGTCACAGAAGTAATTCACACCCTGTCTCTGCCTTGGATGCCGCACAGGAGAGTGCAATGTCTTTACCAGCCGGGGCATAGGTCTTGCATGTCCCTTAAGTTGGAAGGGACGAGACATGAGCGTTTCAACCTCTTCCCCACAGGGAGCCTTCTCCACTGCCATCCTACTGAACCACACCCAAGAGGGAACATGAGCCTTCCCACAGGAATTCACCAAGGCCACCAGGCTCCCACTGGAGATGAGGTCTAGAAGGACAGAGAGCCTGTCTAGTGCTGCTGCTTATACCTGTGGTAGCCAAGTCTTCGTCAGCTAAAGTCTAAACTCCAGCCACAGAGCTAATCTTCAATCTTCATCTGAGCAGAGGTTGATTCGAAAGAGGGCTCTTGAAGTGTCGCTGTGACACAAGTAGTGTTCATCCCTGAAGCAGGACCATGCCAGCTGCCCTCTGCACCAGACTTTCACCTTGCCTCCCTGCCTGCATCTCCAGGCTGAACTTTGGCTGAAAAAACGATAGGGCTATACTCACCCATAGCCATCTCGGAGGATCACTGGCCCACTCCTTGCTTCTGAGCCCATGCACTTGCCCTGCTGGCACCCAGTTAGCCTCATTTCTCTAGGTCTGGTTCCTACTCTCTGTTCTTAGCCTTTGCCTCTGGTGAGGGAGTCCCTATTCCCCACTATGACGTCTTCAAACCTTACTCAGACTCTCACGCTAACTGGCTTCCATTAGACCCAAGTACACCCAGTGTTGCGTTTGGCTACAGAGCTGGAAATGGTCTGTGACCAGGCAGCTCCCACCAAAGGCCACTTGACAGGACCTGGGAGCAATTACTTTGAGCAGTTGCTACACAGTTGCCAACATACACTGGTCATTCAAGCCAGGAACAATGGACAGATGAGGTTACCACTGGGCCTCACACCCTCAAACTGCAGCGCCAACCGTGAATAGCTGACACAAGCTCAGGGACCCAAGCCAACAGACACGTGTGTACCTCCACCTCCACAAACAACAAACACACATGCCATATCGTGGTGGTATGGCCAGGGGCTGTAGCACTGATCCTGTCTACCTAATTGTTAGCCAAGAAAACTCTTCCGACAACTCCAGAGAGTTTCACTCCCTCGTCTTTGTCTGACTCTCAAGGGCAGAGGAGTGAAAGGGGCTCTTTCCCAACTCCCTGGGGAAGTTAATCTGAGAACCTGGGTGAGTATTGGGCCTGCCTAGAGGCCCAGACAACTCCGCAAGGGAGTTGTGCTCAGAAACTTGCACAAGGGGCTGCAAACATGCTGAGTGTCTGGGGCAGTATGACTAGGGACAGCAGGTAGAGTTTGCTCAGGGTACAGGGCTGCAGAGGAGGGCACCGGCTGCCCAGGTAAAGGGCAGCCAAGGGCCAAGAAACTTCAGTAGAGGCATGAAGAACTGCTGGCCCAAAGCTAGCAGCCCTGAGCTATTTCTCTGCAGGGGACTTTGTCACAACTACTATTATCTGACTCTCCCTGCCCATAGCACCTGGCAGAAAACAGCCTGGGCTATAGCTGAGCTCCAGCCCCAGCTCTCAACCCCTCACCTCTCTATTCCTGTGTCCCCATCTGACACTGGGCAGACAGGATGGGTGCCTGCTCTGTCACTCCTGCAGCCCCCCAAACCTGAGATACCCCACTCACGTCATTGCGGCCCAGTGAGTTCTCAGGCAGGGAAGAGGTGATTCCAGAAAGGATGGCAGTGCCGACGATGGCCCCCACGCACTGGGCAATGATGTACATGATGGCCCGGAGAATACTGATCTGGCAGCTAAGCAGTAGCCCCAGCGTGACAGCTGGGTTGAGGTGGGCACCGCTGATGTGACCCACACTTTGGGCCAGTGTGGCAATACTCAGCCCAAAGGCCAGTGACACCTTCACATTGTCCTGGACCAGCGTCTGGTTTCTCTCCAGTGGGTAACTGAAGCCCAGGGCAGAGCCGATGCTGATGAAGACGAAGAGGGTCATGGCCAGGAACTCGGCCACCACAGCCCTCCAGAAGAGTTTCTTCTTGAACTCACTGGCCATGCTGACAGGGGGCTCAACTTGACTGCTAGCTGTCTGGTGCTCAACTCCCTCCAAGGACTGAGCCACAGCCGGGGCTGGGCCTATTTATAGGGCTGGGGGGGGGCGGGGGGAGCACAAAGGGAGGAAGGCCTCTCCTTGCTTCAGGCCCGCCCCACACCACACAGGCCTCCTCTCAGCGATGGATGCAGACAGGGCTGTGCTGTCCTCCTGCCAACTTTTTCTTTCCTCCTCTCCCCCTTCCGCCCTCCCTTGCTCCCTCCGCCTGCCATCAACCCTCAGCCCTGCCCAGCATGAGGAGGCAGGCAGGAGGCAGCCCTTGCTCTAATAGGCTTTGGGAAATTCTTCCAAGCTGGCCCTTCTCAGGGGGGCAGAGAAACCAGGTGTCCCTGCCCAGCCTGCAAAGCTCAGGGGTGCCTGAGGGCAGAGCCAGGCACTCCAGAGGGGGTGGGGTTGGGGGTAGCAGTGGGCTGGACTCTCGGGATGGACATTGCCCTCCATGGAGGCGGCACCAGGATCCACCTGCCTGCCCCATCGCACCCTGAATAGTGTGATTAATCTGAAGTCCTCAGCCCTGGGGAGCTGCGGGTCACTCTGGCCTCGTGTGTTGGAAGGCAAGCCAGGCCCAGCAGAGAAGGGGCTCCTCTCTGGCCATCAGGCAAGGTTGATTGGGATCCTCTTCTTCCCATCTCAGACCTAATAAGGAACTGAGGGCCAGTGAGCGGAAAGGAACTCATTCAGTCTTATATGTGCCAGGGTAGGACATATGAACACCTGGGCCACGTGCCTTCTGTCCAGTTCAACCTACAGAGAATGGCATTGGCTCCCAATAGCCACCCTCTGTCCAGCTGTAGCCTAGGTACACAAGGTGAATTTCAGGGATTTCAGGATATGTTTGCTGGGAGCAGGTGGCTGCCTGGGAGCCACATTTACCCCCATACACCTAAGTATTTGTAAGTCCAGGAACGAGTGACCCTGAGCACGATGACGATGTGGAGGTTGCCTGGCCCTCTCTGCCTGGACAGCCAGTTGGGCAGCCAGAGGCAATCAAAGACTCTAGAGAGGGAGCCTGCCCCCAGGGCCACCTCCCAGAACCTCCCCCACATCCTTTTTTTCTGGGTAGTGCAGGCTCAGTCCTCCACTCTGGGAGGCTTCCTCATTCTCTGTCAGTGACAGCCCCACCAAGAACTCCTCAGTTCCAGGGGACTTTATCCAGAGCTCTGTCTGTAGGGTTGTGCAAAGCTCAGATCTGATGCTGTCTAGCTCAGGGACCCAGCCAAGAGGACTCTAGGAAAGCAGTAGGGAGAGGTGGCCTCATATCCAGAGACTGGCATGGCCAAGCAACAGAACCAGGTGAGGAATTTGAGCCTTTGGGGACCTGTGTGTGTCCCAGGAGTTTGTGACTGTGCTTGAGGACCAGGTCTGCAGCTGTAGGTACATGGTATGCTGCTGTGTGTACTGGGGGGTGGGGCATTACTAATATATCCCTTAGGACAGGAAGCATGCTAAACACTGTTCTGGGTACTAGAGAGAGAACCTTGAACCACACAGACCAGCCCCTTGTTCCTCATTGAGCTTCCCTTCTACTAGATCAGCTCCCAGACTCTGTAGACCCACCAACTGAGCCTTTGTTCTTTGGGCAAAGGTGATGCTGACAGCAGGAGGCGCCATCAGAATGAAGCCATCGAAATACCAATTGAGACCTCATCCCTCACCATCTGCCATAATGCCAAGGGATCCCTACAGTCCTGATCTGGCCACCTGCATGGGAAAGTGGGAAGGCTGCTGGCTGGAATGTCTGGCTCAGGAAGGCTCTATACCCCTCTACTTCTTTCTCACAAGCCAGACCAGCTGGCCAGAGAAAACAGGGCCTCTCTGAAGCTAGCAGTCAGTGATGTGCCAAGGGAAGGAGAGTGAGAACTGGAACACTCTACCACTTAATCCTGATTCCAGAGCCCAAGCCCCCTACCTTGAGTTCCTGCCCCCACTTTTCTCAGTTTTGGATTATGACCTGGGAGCTGTTCCCTAGTTTTTTGTTTGTTTGCTTTTGTTTTTTCTTTTTTTCGTCATGGCATTTATCACAGCAACAAAAGCCAAAGGAGCAGGGAGTGGCCAGAGGCCCCTAGAAGTCCAGTCAGCCCTGTGAACTCAGGTTGGTGCTGCCTTCTCTCAGCTTCTCCTCCAGGGTGTCCTGATCCCCTCGACTGACTGGCTCAGTTATCCCTCCTACAAACAGGCTCACAGGCTCAGGCCAGGCTAAATAAGGCAGGTGCTCTCTGCCCTAGCTTCCTCCCCCAGCAGGGCTTGAGGCCACTCAGAAACTACTGGCAGTAACAGTCTTGTCCTAGCAAGTGCTTTTCCAGATGTGCCTCACTCCTAACATGCCCAGGGAGGTCTCTGTGCCAGTCAGAGCTGACTGTTCCCAGGATGATTTGGGGATGCTTGTTTCTTCAGGAATCCATGAAAGAATGTCAGTCTCTGTCTAGAGAGTGGTGGCCAGAGCCTCAGATATGGCGGTGGTGTCCTCAGGTTGTATGGAAAGGAGACACCCCTGGGTATGGTCCACCTATCACTACCTAGAAGCTTCCGTAGCATGCAGGGCTGAGGCTTTATGCCCTCCAACACGACAGAGTGTGGGATAGGAAGGGACTTGGGCACATACATGATTGACTGTCCAGTCACCATCAGCTCCGTAACAGCTTGGATGAGTTTTCCAGAATGGATTCAGCTTTCCTGAATTGGAACCAAGAGCACTGATGCAGGGTGGGGAGACAGGACGGTTGCTCATGATCCCTTTCTCCACCCAGAAAATTCTGGCCCACTGACCAGGGCTCCCAGCTGTGTCTGAAAACATATCCAGTGGGACACCTGCTTGTAGCTGTCTCTTGGCTTCTGCCTAGGACCTGTTGGCCATGACGCTCTAGCTTCCTAGACAGGCTTCTCCTCTCAGGAATGCATGGCCAGAGATGCCAGTCATCCTCCTCGTGAGACAAGGCCCGCCTTTCCAGGAATAGGGGAGTCAATGGGGGCTCAGAACCAAGATGCAGGATTCGTCACGGCCTGTAGAGTTCAGTTTTTCCACCCAGAGCCCAGACTCCTCACTGCCCAGGATGGCCTCAGGCCCACACCTCCCTGCCCTATTCTTGTGCTCACTGTGGCCACAGCCCTTCCTTGACACAGCCGGCCCTGCTGCTCTTCCACTGTGATAGTACCCTGGATTATCCCACACCTCCCATCAGGGTGAGACTGGGCTCCCAGGGTTTCCGAGCACAGGGCTGAGCATGATGGGGGTGAGGGGTCTAGGAAGTATCTGCTCCTGACTCCTTATTCTTGAGGAAGGGGCACCTGCCTCTTCCAGCATGTGAATGAAGGAACCGCCCTAAGAGATAGCTTCTGAGCATTTGGCATCACACAATCAAAAACGGATTTAGAAGTTCCCCAGTGATTCAGCAGGGATGGAACAATTTAATAATTTTCTAGGCTACCGCCTCCCATTCACACTGGCCCGCCCTGTCCCCACCCCTGCCTGCCTTGACCCACAGCTAGGTTTCTTGTCTTGAGGATGGGGGCAATGCCACACCCATCTCTGGACAATGGGGGTTTGTATTTTGATGTTTTACCAGCAACTCTCCAGCCATAATGGAAGAGTCACTAAGACAGGATGGAAAAAAGCTGCTGTTCACCTCGTGGAGTCTACACAGCTTTGATCCCTGTATCACATCCAGGAATAAAAATGGAGATTCAAGGATTAGGCTGAGGTTGAAGGAGGACATCTGAGGAGACAGAGCTGCCTCCACCTCTACCCACTCAGGGCTGGCAAAAGTCTCAACCAAATGCAGTCATAGTTTCCCTAGCCCTGCCCTGCAGTGGGAATCCCTGCTGGCCCAGGAGGGCGGCATCCCTCACTTACAGAAAACGCTGCTGGTGGCATCCGAAGTGGGCAGCCAGACTGCACCCTTGAGAGGGCAGAGCAGGACAGAGCCTCTGCAGGGGGCAGCTGCTGCTCTGAGGGGAGGAAGTGTCATGTGTGTAAGTGGCTTGGGAGGACTTCCTCACGCTGGGTTCTTCCTCTCCTTGGGGCTTCCTGCTCCTCTAGCCTTTTTTAGACAGCTCCTGTCTTTGCCTTGTTATGTTACAAAGTTTCAAGGAAAGGGAGCCAGACACCATTTGCTCTGAGCCCTTCTTTTGTGCTTGGGGAAACTGAGCTCAGAGACAAGAAGGAACAAACCCAGGACAGGGAGAGGCACGAGAATAGATCCATAACAGAGCCTGGTCTTCTGTGTCCACATGATCTTCGAGCCACACCCAGTCTCCTCCTCTTCCCTTCTTGAGCAGAGACCTCCCTCTCAGTCTGCTGCATGGGCTCAGAAAAGTGCCTTCGTTGAATGGCACCACAAGACCTGGCAGGCAAAAGGTCCGGAGCCATGAAGTGGCCTTCAGCCTCAGTCTGGCAGTCCCTCTACCACAGTGGCTGTGTGTCCTGTCTGTCTGCTTCTGAGGTGCTCATGCTTCCCACACCAACCTCCAGCCCTTGCTGAGTCCACAGCCCCTGCCCCAGGTGCTCAGAGCCAGGGCACAAGGCAAGGACTCCAGGCCTCAAAGCTCTACCTTTTCCTGGAGGCCTCTGGGCCATGCCCTCTTGACCTGGCACTGGGTCCCAATCTTGAACCGGGTCTGGATGTCTCTGCCGCTCTTCACTGTTTCTCCCTGACTCTGTCACCTGCTAGAACCACCATGACTACTGGACATCACTCCCGCGCCTCTTGGCCCAATCAAATTTTCTGGGACCACTAGGAAAAACTTACAAGCAAGCAAGCAAGCAGAGAGCCCCTGGCCATGTGGCTCGTGAGAGTATAACCAATCTTGAACCGGGTCTGGATGTCTCTGCCGCTCTTCACTGTTTCTCCCTGACTCTGTCACCTGCTAGAACCACCATGACTACTGGACATCACTCCCGCGCCTCTTGGCCCAATCAAATTTTCTGGGACCACTAGGAAAAACTTACAAGCAAGCAAGCAAGCAGAGAGCCCCTGGCCATGTGGCTCGTGAGAGTATAAGACATGGGAGCAAATGACATCAGTCTAAGTCCTTCAGAAGCTTCATAGCTGAATTATATAACCACCCATCCCTCCTTGTGATATAGGCTGTTCAACCTAGGCCAATGCAGTGGGAAGCAGTCCTTAATGGGGTGGCTGGTTGAAGGCATTAAAGATACATGCTTGTCACCAAGGGAGACTAACATGATTAGCAGGGGCTGGAGGACTCTAAAGGAGGGAC
>NW_008332644.1:487130-488946 GCF_000622305.1 Nannospalax galili | reverse complement strand
TGGGAAGATGACAGATATGGCTAGAGCCTGCCTGACTCAGGGAACCCACAAGTGCAGCAGGGACAAGAGAAGTGCTCTGCCTCCTTAGCCCAGTACAGGGTCAGGCAATTGGAGCCAACACCTGTAAGTGTATCAAGAACAAAAGAATACAAAAAGACCCCATGTAAAATCCCTCAAGTGCAAAATGACTCCAAAAGGATAACTAAAGATGATAAAGAGCTAACCAAATTAACGCCTCATACCCATGCTATGGTACCTAACAAAGATCTATGGAGAAAACAGTTAATATGAATGGACAAAACCTTTCCATGCTGTGTGAGACTTTGTCTATGAGTGATTTAATATATGTTAACCTTCCTTCTAGTGTTCTACAGATGTGAAACCTATTTGAAAGATACCTGAAGAAGCAAAGGCCAGCTATAGATGTAAGATTCTTGAGAGTTTTATGTAGGTTGGGTAAAATGAGGATAGAGACTCTCAAACTATAAAACTGCTAAGAAAATCTACAGTACCAGGGGTGGATGGCCCCCTGTGAGCTATTGGTCAGAGAGAGATCCTAGAGGTCCTCCAATTCACCAAGGTTATTCCCATTAATGTTGGTTGTACACTAGAAAGGCTGGTAAGGCCATGTTGCTGAAGACACTGCATGATGTAAGCACAGGAAAAGAAGAGGAGATGGAGCTGAGACTAAGCCAAAACACTTCGTGCTACTGGATGGATGATGTTCATAGTACCAGGAGGCTCTATACAGATGGTTGGGGAAGAAAGGATCTCCTATAATTCTACTCAACGATGGACCCCACGTGCTGCACAGCATGGACATGCCAAGCAATACCTGCAAGTGCAATAATGGCTCGACCAACACACATACAACTGACAAATTTCTAATTGGATAAGGCCCGCTCCTAGGGGTGGAACACACATCTGGTGCTGTAGACCAGGCCAACGCCTCATGTCAAGAAAGGCTACAGGCCCTAGTGGAGAAGCCATCATGAGTATATTGTTTAATGAGTATAGTACACCTACTGGGATATCTTCTAGGCATTTGTATTTACATTCATGTTTGTTTAAATGTGTCTACTTCCTTCCATTTGTCTTTATAGTAGAAGAATCCCACTGAGATAGATCAGTTGCCACGGCCTAAAGACAACTAATGGGGAGTCCCAAGAAGCCATTATCTCACCATGATACAAGAGAGATTGCCTTACATCTATCACCCCCTCCAAGGCTCAGGGTGTTTAGCGGAAGATGGATGGGAAGATTGTAAGAGTGGAGGAAAGGGGTGGAGTGTCTCCTGATTGGCTGGTTCCTCCAATGGGTGGGGCCTGACCCGGAGCAAGGACTACGAAGGGGCTGCTGGGGGTGATCTTGGGACAGAAGCACTGAGCTGGGAGGATGGCGCAGGTTTGCGGGTATGGAGAGAGATATGACCCCAGCACCTCACCTGCATGGATGTGAAAGGGGGTATTTACCAACCCAGGATGAGACTGCAGGCCCAAGACGCATGGGCGAAAGTTAACGGGGGACTATGGGCGGGGCCTCAGGAGCATCTGGTGGTGAGCTCTGAGCCACAGTGCACAAGTGCTTGTCTCTGTGTAAGTTTCCAAATTTACCCCTTCCCTACCCGTGGGCATAAACCATAATAAGCACATAAAATATGCCATGCTCAGATGCCAAGGAGCTCAGAAAGTAACCGACTGTGACTAGTAATAATCAGATATATAGAGATTAGAAACGCATGTGCAAACATCTTAATGTCAATTGCATTAAAATGAATTTTTCTGTATGAAACTGTATTTTAATAATGAAATGGAGA
>NW_008332644.1:461089-487038 GCF_000622305.1 Nannospalax galili | reverse complement strand
AATGAAGTGGAGATCTTTTTTAAAGGTTAAAACCTCATTCAATTTTATGTCTTAAAGGCTTTATACTGAGTACAATGTTGTATAACTGTATTAATTCAACTGTAAACCTAAAAATTTATAGCCAATCTTGAAACAGGTGCACCTTAGCTCTGGAAATTGTTACTGAATATGTCAATGCTGTTGTCATGAAATGCTTCTTCTAAGTATGTGGTTATTAAATAAATAATATATATATTATATGGTTTGTCTGATTGCTCAGGAGACCCAGAGGGAATTCAGGCCACACATGGACAACACACATGAGTGCAAACATGCATAATTTACATAGGCACATATACACGTACATGAGTAAAGACACACATCATGGTCACTAACCGCCACATAATTCAGAACCTCCACCATATACTGTGACCTTGACATCGGTAGTCCTGATCCCTGGACTTCTGTCCTATTTCCCTATCCCTTCCAAGTGCTCACAACTATGGCCACCTGTCTGGGCCATAATTTAGGGACCTGATGCTCCTTTTCCTGTTCCCAGAGCTGAATTTAATGGAATGGAAGACCATGGAAAAGGAGTGCAGCACTGGGTCTTCCTGGAGCCACACTGCTCCATGGTCTCACTCTTGGGGACACTTTGTGTGCTAGTTTTTCATCTCTAGACAGTATCCCACACTCTGGGTGCCCTCTGCTCATAGCCAGTAGGCTCAGCAGGCAGAGAAGCTAAGGAACATTTTCAAAGCTAATGGAGAGAGCCACCTCCAGCCCACCAGGCAGTCAGTGTCACAGGGGTATACTGGGCCCCCTCAGAGCAAGGACAGGACTGCCTATAGGAACACTGTTTTGTCTCCTCAAGTATCACAGAACTGTGGGCTGGGCTGGTGGGGCATGTGCTGGGGGTGGGAGGTGGAATGAGCAGAGCCCACCCCTGCTGCATCTCTTCACAGACCCCTTACTCCAGGTCCATCTGGGGATTCTATTCATGTGAAGCCAGCATTCTGAAGCCCAGAGGGTCAGCAAGATCATCTCACACAGGAAAATCATGGTCTTACCTAATGAGAAAATGATGGCACACCGCCTGCTGTGGCCCCTGGACCTGGCACCCCATGCAGCACACATATGTCCTGCTTTGTGGTATTGTCCTGTTGCTCCGACCTACTGGTCATTTGTTACAGACTCTTCAGGCACCTGTGTTGAATGCCCCTGACTCCTAGGGTATTCAAACATGGGGGCAGCAGGGGCTTGGGTCACTACAACTCCATATCACTAAGGTAAACTGAACCTATAGAGGCAAATGACAGAGTAAGACATTACCTTCCCCTGCCAGACAAAGTCATCCCTGCAGGCACCAGGTACACCAGGAAGGACCTGTCCCCTCCTCTCTTAACACCCCTGATATGACTGGACCCTTCCAAGAGCCAGGACTGGCATTGAGGGTCCTGGACTTCAGGAAACGCAGGTGTCATGGCAGGAGTGGGCCCATGAATAAGAAGCTTGGCACTGACAGCAGCCTGGCCAGGTAAGAGGTCGAGTGTCTTACTTTGTTCCTTCATTGCTGTGACAAAATACTCTGACCAATACCAACTTGGGTTTATTTTATTTTACATCTCCCAGGTCACAGTTCATCAGGGAGCTCTAGGTAGAAACTCAGGGCAGGAACCTGGAGGCAGGAGCTGGAGTACAGGCCATGGAGGAATATTGCTTACTGGCTTGCTCCCCTGGCCCCTGCTCAGCCTGCCTTCTTATTCAACACAGGCCCACCTGCCCAGGGTGGCACTACCCGCAATGTGCTGGGCCCTCCTACATCACACAACAATCAAGAAGATGCCTCACTGACATGGCCACAGGCCAGTCCAATGAAGGCAATTCCCCAATTGAGGCTCCCTCAACCCAGGTGTGTCAAGTTGACACTAAAGCTATCCCGCACACCAAGGAAGATCAATGAAGTCTATGTTTCTAACAAGCTCCGAGGGAGTGGAAACACTGCTAGTTCTAGGACTAGACCGTGAACTAGACCATGAATTACCATAGTTGGTTGTTTATGGTACCAAAGAGGGAATGAAACTGAGCATCACTTTCTGTCTGAGTTTTCTGACAGCCATGATAAGCAACAGAAAGAACTGTTTATTAGTTCTTGGCTTGAGATAACCAGAGGAGTCACCTGTTATCAGTACAAGTCTTTTCCCTGATTCTGGATGCCAGGGAGTTGATTTAACAAATCTTACTATCAGAGACTTGAGGAGCAGACTGTGCTTAGGAGCACAGTTGGGTTTTCTACAGGAAGGAATCAGGCATGGCACAATAACAGGGTGAATCCCTTGTGCAGAGTGATAGTTCAGATATTATAATATAATGTCCTGGTGCCCTGCCTGGGCCTGAGCTGGCATCTGTGCCCAGGTATTATCCTCATATCACACACACTGACTTGGATACCAGCTTGGATACCAACACTCCTGCCAAAAGATGGGATGGAAACTAGCCCTGTGATGCTTCATTATGTAGCCCTGGCAGCTTGAGCAAAGGCAGACAGGACCCAGGCATAAGGACAGGAAGAGGCATCATGGGTCTATGGGCAGCGGAAGAGCCCCACCTCTTCCCTGTAATCAGAAAAGGCTTCCTGGAGGTGGGAAAATGGCAATCTGATCTGTTTATAACAAGGAAGGGAGGTGGTGTGGGGAGAGAAAGGTCCAAACAGAAGAAGGGATAGGGCTTCCAGCCATGGCAGGAACCAGGGAGATTCCCACGAGGCCCTCCTTCCACGGCTGAGTCTGACTCTCAGAGAGGGATGGTAGGATGGGATGGTATGTCCCCCCCAACATCCCCCTGTCCCTGCTATCTGAGTCCCTGAGGCTGTCTTGTCTCCCCTACCTGAATTTAGAGCCATGCAGATCTCCAGTATGCACAGACAGTGAGGCCTGAGCCTGTGCTGGGGCACCCAGGCTGGGAGGCAGAAGTGGAGAAGCCACAGGCTCTGCTAGGAAGGAGCCCCACTCCACCGAGCCAGTGGAGGGAATGCAGAGCTGAGTGAGGGCCTTGTACAGTGAGTCCTGGAGGTTGACTGTGGATAGAAGGTAGCAGGATAGAGAGTAAAGGCCTGGGCAGCCCCCATGCTAAGAGGCCATGAGGAAAAGGCTGCCCAGTCTGGGGCTCTTCACTCTTAAACAGGGATACTATAATGGGCACCCAAGTGGTCATCACAGGAGATCAGGGTGAACAGATACTGGGTTCACAGCCTTCTTTGAGGCACACTCATGCCTTGCCAGTCTCCCTTGTGAAAGTGATTTCAGGACCCTGAAGACATTCCAGAAAAGGAAATGGAAGATGACTAGACATATAAACCCAAGCTGCTTCTGCTGTGACTAGGAAGAAGAGGAAGCTTGTGGCGTTTTCTGCAACAGTTTGGGAGCAGTCAGAAGCAGGGTTAGAGAAGGTGCCTGGGCTGGTGGCTGCCCACCCGGGCTGGCTGACTTCCTTCTGTGCCTGTGGGCTGATCCATTGCTCTTTGCACTGCTCACTCTTGAGGAGAGGGCTGAATTGAAGGAAAGGCTGGGCTCCCACACAATAGCTCTCGGGTGGGAATCAGGACACTCAGATACTCCAGAGCCCCCAGAGCTTCAGGAAACCAGGGGAGATAAGAGGGGAGGGGAGAGCTGCAGGAAACCCCACCCTCCCTCAGCAACAGAGGCCTCCAAGAGTTCCTGCTGCTCCTTCAGGGAGAAGCTGAACAGGGAGGAAGGATGAGCATCATGGCAGTGACTTCTCTAAGACTCAGTTTCCTTATCAGTCACCAAGACCACTAGAAGCTGCATCCAGCACTTGTCATGTCAGCCCTCAGAAGTGTTCGCTGCTGAGGAAGGGGACCCAGGTAGAGGGCCCATCACCTGTCCCAGGCACCTCATTTTCCAAGCCAGAGGCCAAAGCCTGGTGTGGGATGCACCAAGCAGAAAGGAAGGCATTCCTCCACCTGGTCCAGGAGCAGCAAGGGGACAGGTGAGAGCTGCCGAAGGGAAAAGGCCCTGCCACTCGGGAGAGGGTTGGGGAAGGATGGGAACAGGCTCCAGGATTCAGCCAACATGGGTGGGGTCCAACCAGCCTCACTCCATCAAAATATTCCATGCAGCCATACTTGACTCTCAGGAAGGCCTCCCTGCCCGCTGTCCCGCACTCTCTGTTCAGCTCTCACAGGCAAGGCCAACCGTTTTTGGACCCTTCCAGGTGCCAGGCTGGCTCTAAGTGCTCTGTGCTGCACCCTCACACCAGCCCAGTGAGGTGTGATGTGTGCTGTCATAATTGCCATTGGATGAGTAGGGAAACTGTAACATAGAGGTTATTTTGTTTACTTTGTGTTTTTGATTCAGGGTCTCATATAGCCTGTTTCATTTGTTTGTTTTGGTGTTTTGAGGCTTGTGTGGTCTAGGCTGACCTCAAATTTGCTATGTAACCAAGGATGACCGAGAACTTCTGGTCCTCCTGCCCCCACCTCCCAAGTGTTGGGACTACAGGTACATGCCTTAATGCCTGGTTTATGCAGTGCTGGGGATTGAGCTAAGGGCTGTGTGTGTGAGGCAAGCATTCTAGCAACTGAGCTCATTTCTTTCTAAACTTAATTCAGGTTGACACAACTGAGAGATTGGGGTTTAGATCTAAACCAAGCAAACTCCAAGTATAAGATCCTGACCACGGAAGCTGGAGAGAAGGCTTAGCAGTTAAGAGCACTTGGTGTTATTCCAGATGACCCAGGTTTGGGTCCCAGCACCCAAACGGCAGCTCACAATTGCCTGCATGGATGTATTGCACACATACACACACTCAGGTACACATACACACACATAAAATTAAATAAATCTTAAAAAAAGAGATCCTAACCACTCCACTATTCTGTCCCCCTACTTTGTCTTTTAACACATACCCATGGTAGATGCAGTAAGGACCCCCAAATCCAAAGTGACAACAGGGGCAGACAGAGTTGGGCCTCTGTTCCACAAGTTTAGAAGAGCTCTCAGAGCCTAACACCAGACAGGGATGCCAGATCTCTATCCTGGAGCTGGAAGCTTGATTTCCCACCTGGTGAAAAAAAATTCCTGGTCCCCCAGAGATGAGCATTTCCCACAATGCCCTCTGAAACCCCAAATAGCCAAAGAGAAGTCTCAGGCCCTGAGAACATGGGTAGGGACATCAAGCCTCCCCATGGAAAAGATTGAGAACCAGCCTATCAGCTTGGCTGTCTTCTACAATGGACTTGAATGTGGCTGACCCATAGGAACCAGGCAATCCTTTCCAGCCAGTCCAAGGTCACCCACGGCAGGAAAAACAATGGGCAGTGGGTCCAGTCATGACCAGAATCTGAACAAAGGCTTGGCACTTCCTCACGTTGAGGCCCCTCCTTCAAGGTTTGCCAAGGCAGGCAAGCTGAGGAAGCCCTAGTGTGGCTGCGATATTTTGCAGGCTGTTTCCTGGGACAGCTGTGGCTGCTAGATCCACCAGAGATGCAAACAGAGCGCACAGCTGCTCCAGGCCTAACCCTGCCTGTCTGGAAGTAGGAGAAACAGTGGGACTTGAGTCCAGTACACAGCCCCATGGTTCTCCTGAGTACCTGACTAAGCTTTCTGAGCCTTGGTGTCTTCTGCATAAAACTGGAACCTCACAGCATTCTAAGATAAAAAAGTGTATATATCCTGTTTCTCACATCATGGGGGCTCAATAAATGCTTGTCAGTTTTTCCAATGGGTACAGAAAAATCTCCTTGGAAGAGCAAGCTTCTACTTTAGGGCTTGAGGGACAAGTGGATAATTGAGTAGATGATCATTCCAGTTGGAAGGCACAGTAGGAGCAAACAGACCATATAGTCATGATGTCTGTCCATCTCATCCTGAGTGAAGAGAGTGGGATGCTTAGAGGACCAGTGTCAGGGAGCAGAGAACAGGTGAAGGCCTCAGAATGAAGATCAAGGTGGGGTATTTTAATGGGAAAGGCAATCTGCTCAGAGCTCTGTCAGATTTTTCCTGCAGATGAGGCATGCATAGGACAGAGGCAGGGGATTGGTGGATGGACACAGGGAACAGGTGGGGAAGAGATGTGTGGGTAGAGTGGGAACGTGCTGTGCTACCACAGGCCCTATGCAGGGTCCTTACGTGACCACTGACCTGTCAGAGGATCCTAAAAGTTGGAGGAAGCAATCAAATCGGGCTGCCAAATCTTTTGGCAGGTATTTGGCTCCACCCACCAGAGTTCTCCCTCCTTAATCATGCCCTAATCCTCATGGGGCTGTGGGAGTTCTGATTATCAGGCAAAAATGCTTGGCATGTGTGATAATGGGGATAGCTTCATGCAGACTGCAGGATTTGGGGGGAGGGGCTAATGGTATGGTCGGGCAGAACTTGGGTGCTGGGCAAGGACCTAGGCTCCTGGCAGCTCTAGCAGCACAGAGAGGGCTCAGGGTCCCACTGGGCAAGCTAAGGGCTCAAAGTAGCTGAAGCCTGCAGGTGGCTTCTCTTTGCATGTTTTCTCTTGTGCTCTTCCTCACAAACATCCACTGTGCCAATGCAGTAGTTTAAAGGGCATGCTTCTCTGCCTTCGCAGAGGAGCAAACTGAGGCCTCTGGAGACATTCTTAAGGGCCCTCTTGAGGGTTTTCTTTTCTGTGTAGGGCTCTTGGAAGCCAGATCACCACCACTTGGGCCGAGGTGAGTACAGCCTACCTCTGTGTCTCTCCTGCCTCCCCTTCAGCCCCAGGTGAACTCCACCCATTAGAAACCACAGCAGCAGATTCTCCAGGAGCCATCACTACCAAAGCCTTCCATATTGTTCCATGGGGTCCTAGTCAGACAGTCCCATGTCCATCTGTCAAATCCTATCTGTCCCATGGACTGTCTCTAAGGTGCTCCTTTGGAAAGCCCTCCTGGATCAGTAGTGGAAAGTATTCCAAGTTCCTCATGTTGACTCCTCCTGTCACCACTGCAGATTCTTTGGTCATGGTCAACAGGCTTACTTTTCTTACACACACACACACACTCAAATATGCAAATGCCCCTGTGCCCCCCATCTTTAGCATTTGTCTCACTTTCTTCTCCCTGGGCCTAGGACTCTTCCTTCCCTCTTCCCTGAGTTGCTGATCCAGCCCAAGATTCTATTTGCGGGTTACATAGCCCCAGCCGGTCTCCACTGAGTCTGCCACTAAAGGCTGGGCTGGGACAGCTCTGTCATCTAAACCGTTGGTTCAGGGTGTGGTTCTGAGATTAAACCTGCCTCCTTTCCTGTGGCCCTCGATAAGGGTGATCCTGGGTGCTTATCTGTTTCTTTTCGGGTATTATTGGCCTTTTGCTGACTATGAGGACCAGCAATTCCCTCCTCTCTGGGAAGCACTGGGTGATAAGCAGTTACTTCCCTGCTCCCTTTTAAGGCACTTCAGATACTTGGTGTCATCACCATCCCTGGGCACTGCCCAGTTCTGCCCCTCCCTGCCCCAGCACTGCAAGAACCTGGGGCATGATTAATAATTGTGTGAATAGCTATTGCTGAGCCTGGGAGCCTTGTTCTGAGGGAGGATTGTTCAGTATTGATTTCCCAGTCTCCTGTCCTACAAGCCACAAGCTCAAACCCTTCTTGCATGACTCGGTGAGATGGAGCAGTCAGAAGCTTCCTGGAGGGGAAGGAGTAAGGTAGATGCTAGGAGAAAGGTGGTGAAGAGGGGCAGAGGGTATTCCAGGTAGATGGGGCAGGGGCACAGCTGTCAGGGGGAAGGGACCTAGGGAATCCAGGGGTGGTGGGAAGGTTAAGGGTGTCAGAAATAGATCCAAAAGGACTTTAAATATCAGGTTAAGGAGCTTGAACCCTCCTATGAATACTAGGAAGCCACAGAGGGCTCTAAAAGTAGGGCAGTGGTGGGTCCAAGCTGTGAACAGAAGACTGAGATGTGAGTAATATGATAGTAGAGCAGAGAGAAGAGGGCAACTTCAGAGATAGGGCCATGGAGAGGAGAAGATGGGAGAGAGGCAGCCCAGGTCACACAGTGGAGAAGCACTGCATCAGGCTGAGGCTGAGGTATCTGAACCTTCAGGCAGCTGCTTGAACCTCTCATACCTAAAAAGTGATTCTCTCACACATCCCTCAGTCCTTTATGAAAATCACAAACCTCTAGAGCAGAGCCTTTCAGACTCTCTCATTGATTTTATTAAGATGCAAATTCTGATTTGGTAGGCCTGAGGTGGAGCCTGAGGATCTCCCTGGCTGAGAAATGCCTAGTGTCCAGAGTCCAGAACAGGGAAGAGTCCTCTGTTGCTGTTGCTGCTTAGCAGAGCCGGGAGCCTGTAGTGGGGCCCTTTCATTCTTAGCCCTCAGAGCAGGCTGGCGGCCCTACTGCTCCTTGTCCAGTGCTGTCCCCATCCCTGTGACAAGGTCTCAGGACATCCCTAGCCCTGACCTAGTTCTGACCCCTTTGAGCCCTTGCTGTCCTGGAACTTTTCTCTATGTGGCCCTCTAAGGAAGTAAAGACATTGTGCCATGCCAGCCATTCCTGCCCTCCTAACCATGGCTGAAGGTGGACACTGTTGTGGCTGCAGCTAGCAAGGGTGTTGTTCTAGGAGAGAGGCACAGCTATGGGGACAGTAAGGGCCATGTCTCTGCTCCTAAAGTCAAGCAAGACAGGCTCCAAGACATTCCTTGAAAGCTTGCTGTAGTCTGCAGAGTGTGGGTCATGCTGGAAGGAACAGCACCTGGGGAGAGAGACAGGAAAAGCTGAGGTGACAGAGTACACAGTCAGAGCCAACTTGGAAGTGATCCACCTCCTGCGTGTACAGCAAAGCTATGCTGAGGCTTCACGTGGCCCTCATATGGATCCCACAGAGGAAGACTCAGGGGTCCCATGAATTGAATAAAAGAGATGTTGGCCCCCTTAGAGGAGCTGGCCTACTATAAGAAGTAGGTGGAGGGTGATGCCCTGATTCCACAGACACCCCCACCCCCTAGCATAAGACATCCCCTCAGAAATGAGGGAGCCTCTATTACCTGTGTGCCCCTAGGACAGTTGCATCATACAGGTAAGACCTTTCTGCCTGATCCTTCTTCCCTGGAGGAGGCGGCAAGGGATCTGGAGAACTCGTGGGGGCAGTGCTGGAAAGTGAAAACTACTAAAGCACCTCTCCCAAATGGCTACTGCAGGGCAAGGAGGCCTTTCCTCATTAAGTTTGGAGTTGAACCATCACACTGTTCCTATATTCTTCATAATACCAGAAGAAGACAAGAATTGAGACCTGTTTGTTCATCAGAGACCAAAGAAGAAACACTGTAGAGGGAAGGGAGTCCGTGGGAAGAGACCGGCCAGCTTGTTCAGTAACTGTCTGAAGTAGAGCCAGAGAGACAGAGGCACAAGCCTGGCCTCTGGGAAGCCAATCAGCTCTAGGGCACTTTGGGGAGGGAAGTTGGGAGAGGGAGTGGCCAAGGTTATGGACCCTTAACACACATATATGAGAACACAAAAGACTTCAATACAACTTGGGAGAGACCTATGGGTCACTGAAGCCTAGCCACCACATCCCTGGAAAACAGAGCACCCAGAGGCCGAATGCTCACTTGTGATGAGGCGTGGCCTGCATTCCATTCTTATGGCCTTGATGGGGCTGCTGAAGGTTTGATCTGGCTTCTTAGCTGGGAGTGGCAGTGCCTGGCTTTGCCCACCTTCTATTCCTGGGCACCACACTCCAAAGATCTGCATCTGGGCTTCTAGAAAATCAAGCTTTGTGCTCTGCTGGAATGAAACTTCTGGAGCAATGCTGGGAACCGTTTATTTTCACTAGCCCTGCCAAAGAGCCTCTGGCAAGGAGACTATGTGGGTTTCACTGAAAAGACACTTTTCCTCCCCAGGCTGATAAACAAGGTCACTGCAGGGAAACCAACTTCCTCGGCCAGACACTCTGGAGCGTCCCATCCCTGGCCAAGGAAAACAAATGCATAAACATTTGGAGGAGATATAGGAAGCATTTCTGCTGGAAACCCACTGCGAATGACCACCTAGGTTTACACAGCGAGCCCCATGGGGCCTGGCACAGCAGGAGAGGGCCATCCCGCCCGCCCATTCTCTAGTGCAGCTGGCTACTCTCCACATCCCCAGAGATGTGTTAGGCTGTTGCACATACCCTGTCCACAAGAACACAAGTTCTGCAGTTGCCCACACCAAATGCCTAGCTCTCTAAAGGAAGGGGTCTCTCTACAGCCAGCACTGTCAGGCCTCAGAAGAGTGAGGATCCTAAAATCCCATGTGGACACAGGCTAGGTATGGGCTGCCATGAAGCATCTTTGACTCCCTTAGGTGTCTTAGTCCCTGTGTGTGAGCATCCACGGCCCCCAAGGTTCTGTAGGCTCCTCACCTAGACAGCCATGTGACAGGGTCTTTGAGGGCTAGAGCACTGCCTCTAGGCCCTTCTTGTGAGCCACTGCAGAGCAGCCCTGGACTCTGGCTATGACCCAGGCCACTCTCCTGTTGCTTTTTCCCAGCCTCCCATTGCTGCTTTATTTTCCCTCTTTGTGAAAGCTATAAGATATACATCAATGCAGCAAGCAAGGCTCGGACTGTCCATCTCCCTGACCCAATCTCTGTCCTTGCTCTGTGACTACCTCCGAAGCTCTGCCCACAAACACTAGCAGTCAGTCAGTTCTCAATCCACACGCTCCCTCATAGCCACAGGGAAGACTGCACCTGGGCCTTCTGTTTGTCCCCATCTTAGCCTCCCTGGCCAAGATGCCACTCCTTGAGTGGCTCCCCACTCCACCCATCCTAGCCTCCCTAGGCCACTCCATTCTCATGTGGCCTCACAAAAGATCCAGGTCTTCCTTGACTGAGACTCTCTGAGGCTTGGGCTGCTCCCTGGACAGCACAGACCATGTAGTCTATATTTTAGACTGCTGCTCTGCAGTGGAAAATACAACTAACAAGAGAACCCCAGCCAAGGACATCCCTGAGGGAAAGGGCTTAGCTTATCCCAAGATCCTTGTAGGAAATGCCCTTGCTTAGTGGGGTTCTGAGCCTCCACACCCCCATATCACTCTTGAGCCATGATTGGAGTAGACCTGTGCTCCCTTCATACCAAGACTTCATGCCAAGCCTCAGATCTCGCCATAGGTTTGACTCTTGTTTTATAGCAGCTGCAGTAACAAGTGCCCAGGGTCCCCGAGGTCAATCACATCAGAAGCCTTGGTGAGGGGGCCACCCAGGAGGAGCAGGGGAAGGAGGGACATGAAAAGAAGCAGTCTCTGGTGGCCCCCTTCCTGTCTTTGGCAGTCATAGCTGGGCCAGGGAGGGAACCCTAGCAGTGCACTGGGCACTACCATGGCCCTTCATGGAAGGAACTGGAAAGCTCTGCATGCCTCTATGGCCAGGCAGGCACAGCCAGGATGACTCTTCTCAGAGACCTGACCCTGAGGCCTGGGGTTCTGGGGTCATCTCAGTGATGAGTGCTGAAGTCATAGAGCTTGGTGCATCCAAGGGTCACAGGATGGGGTCTGAGCCATTCCAGTTCACAGAAGCCCCCTTCCACCTACAAGAGTGATAGGAGAGAGTGTTAGAGCTGTAGGGGCCTAAGAAAGAGCTCTGTCTCTGAGGCTTTGAAGACTCCACCCTGAGTACTGGCTTTCTACTCTCACCCAACCCAGACATCCATAGGAAATGCAGAACACAGGCACCCAGGGCTCTGGCAGCAGTGGGGAAGATGGTGGTGGTAGGTGATTTGTTCATTTGTGTCACAACTGACTGTGCCTGGTGCTGTGGCTCTCTGCAGATGTGACTGCTCCAAGCACATCTAGATCCAGCTCCTTCCTTTCAGAGGTACCTGTTAAACCTCCCAAGGTGCAGGAGGAGATCCAGTGATGGAGCCGGAAAGGCAAGGAGAAAGAAGCAAGAGACGCCTGGGAAGCTAGTGGGGCTTCATAAACATTCTGGGCTTTTCTTTGACGGTCACAGGAAGCTAGTGAAGGGCTGTGAGCACCACAGGAACAAGACAGCCTTTGAAAATCTGCATTACGAGCCTTAAGAAGCAAGCATTAAGTTGATGCATGGCAGTCAGAGTGAGACACTTTAAAAGCATCTTGGTTCCAACTTAACAGTTATTGTAGGTAAGGCCATGAGATTTCCTACCACTTTTTCCTAATCCATAGTGCTGATTTTTTAAACAACTGAGAGGAATCCTATTTACAGCAGATGGAGAATTTATGTAATTTATGGAAGTGCATTCTGCCTATATGTGCATCCTAAGACTGTATGAACTAGAACACAGATGTTGCTTGCTCAAGAGCAAGGTAGGAGACTGGGGCTTAAGAATGTTTTAGAAGAGCATGAGGTTCTGGGAGGGAACCATTATCTTGTTTTCAAAACCAGAAGTAAAGTCATACCCTAAAACTGTCACAGGCAGAGAAAAAAGAAGATATGATTTGAATCTGAAGGGTTCCCCAAAAGCTTGTGTTTGGAATGCTTGTTTCCCACTCGGTGATATTATTTTGGGAGGCTGCGGTATGTTTTGGAAGTGAGATCACTAGAAGTAGGCCTCTGGAGATGACACCCAACCCCTGGTTCCTGTGAAACTCTCTGCTCTCTGGTCCATGACATGAACATCCTCTGATACATGTTGTCACCACCAAAACCTACCATGCATGCCTTCTTCACCATGATGAACTGAAATCCTTAGAAACTGTGAGACAAAATGAAAATCTTTCCTCCCTTAAATTGCTTCTGTTAGATACTGTGGCCATGGATGCATGAAAGCAACTAAAACACATGGTTCCCTATGCACAGATTCAACAATCCGTAGATCAAACAACAACCTGTACTAAGCATGTACAGCCTGGGTTTTTTTATTATTCTCTAGGTGATACAGTATGTCTTAGTTTGTTCTTCATTGCTGTGACAAAATACTCTGACCACTACCAACTTAGAGAAGAAAGGGTTTATTTAGCTTACATATCCTGGGTCACAGTTAATCCAGGAGCCCAAGGTAGGAACTCAGGGAAGGAACTTGGAGGCAGAAGCTGGAGCCCAGGCCATGGAGGAACACTGCTTACTGGCTTTCTCCCCTGGCCCCTGCTCAGCCTGCTTTCTTATGCAACACAGGCCCACCTGCCCAGGGGTGGCACCACCCACAGTGGGCTGGGCCCTCCGACATCATTCATCAA
Source organism: Nannospalax galili (assembly GCF_000622305.1). Classification (NCBI taxonomy): domain Eukaryota; kingdom Metazoa; phylum Chordata; class Mammalia; order Rodentia; family Spalacidae; genus Nannospalax; species Nannospalax galili. The sequence goes on along the minus strand of NW_008332644.1, from coordinate 473,887 downwards.
GAAGATGCCCCTTAGATATGGCCACAGGCCAGTCTAATAGAGGCAATTCCCCAACTGAGGCTCCCTCAACCCAGGTGTGTCAAGTTGACACTAAAGCTATCCAACACACAGTATAAAAAGTGTTTGCATCATATTAGGTATTATAAATGATCTAGGAGTGACTCTAGAGAGGCTGACTAGACTCCAGTGGATGAATCTGCACCAAGGGGCATCTAGGTTCAAATGCTTGACGGAATAGGTCTTGGCATAGATGATATAATACATGAAATCCAGTGGGGGGAGATCTAGAGGTGGTGCAGATGGGGAGGGGTCTAAATACGATTAAGATCTAGTGTATGAAATGCACAAAAATGCAATAAAATATACATAAAAAATAAGTGATCCAACAATTAAACTATACAGGAGGCTATGTGTAGGCCCTATGTAAATATTATGCCATGTCACAGAGGGGATTTACACATGCCTGGATTTTGGTATGCTCAAGGATCCTGGAACCAAGTCCCCATCTATATGGAGTGGTGACTGGATAGTTCATCACCCCAGCATCACTTGTGTTTATTAACCCAGCCTCCACTGTACCCACCCTCCTTCCTCCACGTCTCTAGTTTTTAGGTTGAAAATGAAATAATTCCAGAGGCATCAGGATTCAGCTCACTCTAACCTTCTAACTCACTTTCCTGTTAGCTGTAGGCAACTTCTTGGTAGATGCAAAAGTATATTTTCCCCTGTTGCGTAGTTTGTACATTTTATATCATTCCTTTGCCCATCAAAGGAACAAACACATTTCTTGCCATATGGAGAAAAAGACAAAAACAAAAACCAAATTCTAGTGGCAATTCTGAGCCTCTTCCTTCCATGGAGGAACAATTAACATCACATTCTTCTTCTGGCTCCACCCAGGACACAACAGGGACAGGACACACTTTGCAAAACTACTGAGGATGTGAGAATGTGATTTCTTCATAGTCTAGACACAAGACAGAGCCATGTCTTAATGTGCACTCCAGCCAGTGTCCCAGGGAAGCTGGATCATCTGTGAAAAAACTGTAAAATACATTCTGCATAAAAGGCTAGAACAGGTGGATGGGAAAAACCAACTCTGCCATGGATGCTGTTTAAGGACCTGCCTCCAAAATTATGTGCTCTCAGCATCATTCGGTGGCATCCAGGGATGCTGAAAGACCTCATCCTGCATGGAATTGAGTGGCTTTTTGGCAGCTAATCCTTTCCTTCCTTGGTTACAGTGAACAGAATGTGCAAAACAATTTTAAAAAGAGATCTTTCAAGAATAAGTGCTGGCTCCGGGGTTAAGAGCACTTGCTGCTCTTTCAGAAGACCAGGGTTCAGTTTCCAACATCCACATGGTGGCTAACTACCATTCATAACTCTCCAGATCCAGGGGGACTTGATGCCTCTTCTGGCCTCTGCAAGCAATCACACATATAGCATACACTCATACATACACATAAAAAGAAAAAATTAATCTTAGAAACAAGAATAAATCCTGGAAGAATGACCTTTGCAAGACCCAATTCTAGTCTAACCTGTGTTGCAAGATGTGGACCAACATGCACTCACCCAGACTCCCTGACCCTTATCATCAGTGTGGGAATCCAAAGGGTCAGCCTATTTCTATTAGATATGGGAGATTAAGTCTCAGTGGTGTCCAGGTGTTTTAGACTATATCCTGAGCTTCTGTGTGTTGGGTAGATCCAGGGGGCTCTATCCAGAGCCTCAGGGCTTGGCCACGTTGATGAAATGTACCCACGTTGTAGCATTCATCATCACTGCCTGAGTAACAGACATTGCCACTGTACTGAGAGGCAACCTGATGTGATTTGGATAAGTTTGACTATTAGGTCCACTGCTGGTATGATTTGGGGTTGAAGTCTCATGATGTCCAGGGGAAGCTATCGCAAGTCCAGTCAGGAGAAGAAACGGCCCCTGTTCTGACGTGCACACTGAACAGATAGGGTGGTCTGGCAGCCGGAAGGCACGGTGATGGTCCCAGATTCTGAAAGCCAGGGCTGTTCTACCTCAGCTATTGTGTTCCTAGGGATTCAGTAATCTACAGCAATGTAATGCAGGCATAGGCATTAATGGATCTATCAAGTTTTGAGATTTTCAATTATCTTTCTGTTCATCATCTTTCCAGTTTTAAAGTGCACCATTAAAATGCTTTTACTATTCTGGTAAGATCTCTACAAGGCATTAAAGTTGTGGCCACTAAGTACATATCCTAAATCCATATTCTCAGATCTGCACTGTCAACCTCTACCCTCCCCACTGGCAGGCCAACCAAAGCTCTCCCACAGGCTCCAATGTACAAAATGGAGCTGGGCTTCAGTGCAACATGAGTCACACTTATCTGCTTCTGGACCATGTCTGTGTCACGCCACTATCACAGAGCCTGACTGACAGGCTGCTGGGTTTATGTTTGGTTTTGTGGTCATTTACAAAGAAAACTAACCTTCCGGCCCAGCCAACAGGTGCAAAGGCACTGGGGAGAAGACATTTGCAGTGGCAGTGGGAAACGAGAGCTAAAATATTAAAATGGCTGAGATACCAAGACAATTGCTCTGAATGGCTGTGGGTCAGTTACAATGGCAAGTGAGCAATTAAGACAGCAGAGAAGCAGAGGGTTGATAGGGAGAAGTCAGCCTGCAGTGAGGGTCAGCGCCTTGGGCTCCCAACTCCGCTAACTCGGGAGGCAGTCAGAGTGGATACTTCAGAGCACCTTGGCACTGTATAGCTCTTAGCCTATTCACTGTGGGACATTTATTACATTTCCCTTGGGTTGTAATAGTTGAAAGTGTCCGAAAACCGCGAAATAATCCCACAGGTGCAACACCAGGACCAGCAGCTTAGCCCTCTCCATGTTGATGCTAGTTCTAAACTCAACTGCTAAGCTAGTAGTGGAGTGAATGGGCCAAACGTGACCCCCAGGACAATCACTGCAACAGAGAGGCAACTTCAGCATGAACAGATTCAGACTTCAGATTAACCTGACGTATTTTATGCAGGGCAAGAGCCCACACAGGGCCCTAATCAATGAGAAGATGGCAGGCGTGGTCTCAAAGCTCTGGACTGCAGCAAGTGCACCCAGGGATCCTCTTGTTGGTTACTTTCCACCTGTGCACAAGCTTCTGCCCCTGCACTCAGGCCATTCAGAACCAGAGGTGGCTCTAGAGCCAGTTGTTGGCTCCCACCAAATGTTGCCTTGGCCAGTGTCCACCTCCTGGCCCACCTACCCTCCTCTAGGGTCAGATCCAGGTCTTTGGCAGAAGAGACCACCTGGGGAGGGACCCTTAGCACCTGTACTAAGTTCAGACAGGCAGGACTAATATCTGTTCCCCAGAGTTCTGAGGTATGAGGACATGCCCCACCCCGGCTGCTCTTACTGGATATCTGCTTAGGTCAGAGCGCACTGTACTCCCAGACCCCCAGTAGGGAAATCTAGGTCTTTATTCACTCTTTGCTCTTCTTCCCTTTGACACCAATGATCACAAACAAAGTCCTGCTATGAGCCAATGTACTGTCTTGTATATAACTCTATGCCTTCACCCAGGCCCTTGACTCCAGATGCCCCCAACTGATTCTTCTGCTTTTCCTCACAGGTTCAGGGCCCCTTGAAAAGGGTTCTTCTTTCTCACAGCAGCCTAGGGAAGGGATCATGATGTCTGACTGATAAATTCAGGAAGACAACCCATACACAGTGAAGAGCCAGGGCAGAGTGGGAATGTGTGGACAGACACCAGATGTGGGATACTAGGGGGTTCCCCTTCTATGGGTGAGGCAGGGGTGTCAGCAGGAGGGAAGAGAGGTGCCTAGGTGGGCAGGGTACCCCTGAAGGAGGTGGGTGCTCTCCCAGGCCTCAAAGGCACCGATCCAGGCTGAACTACGGTTTTAATTTCTTGTCTGAGCCTCCAAACAGAAACATCTGGGCCCTAGCCCCAGGCCCGGTTATGAGTTCTTTCCTCTTCTCTCTGGCCTGTTGACAACTGTTTCATTTTCTCTCAGTCCAATGTGGGTGGAAGCCTGGGAGAGGTCAGCGTGTGCCTTGTTTGGAAATGACCCTCAAAGACTCTGGTTTGGTTAACATGGTTACAGAACAGGGGGTGGCAGGAGATGGACCCCACATTCCTGACACAGCAAAGGTAACAGAGATTTAGAGACTGAGCTGTGTGTCACACTAAAGAGCAGGGATGGTGCAGGGACCTTGGGATGGTTCTAATTAGGATGCTTTTCTCTGAAGACAAAACCCGCAGTCTGGGCCTGTGCAAAGTCTCTGTGATAACAAAGCCAAGTGGCAGGAAATCACACTGCCCTCTCGGTAACCTTCCACTGGGCTGGGACGATGATGGTCTACGTTGCTGGGGACTCGAGGTGTAGCTGGGGCACAGACCTCCATACCAGAGAGCCCCCCCACCGCCCATCTATGAAAGAAAGGGCTGGGTCTGGTAGTGCCTGGGGAACTTTCTGTAGAGCCAAGCACATTGCCAGATGACCAGGTATGTGGTGCCTTCATGCAGAGTCAGTGGTAGGTCATGCATCTTGCAGGTCAGCAGGGCAGGGTTTAAGGGTGAGAAGTCATCTTCCCTTGGATTTGACTAGGGTGGATTCTGACTTCCATTTGATTGTGAACTCTCTGAGAATGGTTACCAATTCTTCTCCAACTGTTCTTTCTGTGGATTCCTGATTCCATGAGAGCTCTCATGACAGAAAGGAAACCCCACCTACCCACTGAGTGTTCCATCTGGCCATTTATCCCACACATGCACAGGATGACAGTGAGCGCTCTGTACCATCTTACCAAGTGTTAAGAATCTGACTTCTGTCTTGGTAGTGACTTGAATGTGGGCTATGGCACCATGTGTACACTAAGGCAGGTTTACAGGCAGTAGGACTTGCCTCTCTCCCCACGCCCAGAAATGACACCATTCTAGGGTTCTCAGAGTGACCTCAGAGGCTACTTTCCCAAGTTTTCCCTTTGAGATGTCTGAGAATCTTCTGTGAAAACAAAATTCAAAGCCTTTGTAATTCAACTCCTTGGAACAGGATTCCTGGGCTGCTGTTTCCCATGACAGGGGCATGTTATCTGATGGGTCAAGGGGGACAGGGACTCAGCCATCTCACTCTTCACTCACCCACTCAGCTTTTGGTAGAATAATTCTGGGAAAGTTCCACCATGGTAACTGGCCAAGTAGACCCACCATGTGGGCATGGTGAGGAAGTCAAGCAGGCAGAAATCTGGTATTATGAAGAGCGTCTCCGGGTCCTTGGCTATGATGCAGGACACTGGAGTTTTGGTCCCTCCCTTAGTAACTGACTCTCACAGGCTGGTTCACAGGGCAGACAGGAAGGGAAGGGAAGGCCCTTACACACTAGAACAGCACACGTTTTTTTTTGAGACAGGGTCTCCCTGTAGCCCCAGCTGGCCTAGAACTTGCTATGTAGACCAGGTTGACCTTGAATTTGCAAAGATCTGCCTGTCTCTGCCTCCCAAGTGCACTTAAGTGTACTTGGGGACTGGAGAGATGGATCAACAGTTAAGACTGTTTGCTAAACAATTATGAGGGTCAGGGTTCAAATCCCAGCACCCAGATAACAAACTAGGCATCCCACATACACCTGCAACTCCAGTTACAAGTGGGACAGAGACTGGAGTAGCCTAGCCAAGAAAACATGAGCCCCCCCCCGTTCAAAGAAATACATGGAAAATGATAGAGGAGGGCACTAGTCACCTTCTTCTGGCCTCCAGAGCATGCATAGGTACACACAACACATACATGTGCATATACACTCACATATGTGCAAACACAAATCTGTTTTAAAAACCAATTGAGTTTGCATGGATCTTGTGTGTGCTGTCACTACTGCTGTAATCACATAAGTTCCAGAGCCAGCATAAAAGTAGGGAAATGGGCAGGAGGCCCCAACCTTAGCCAAGGAACTATTGGCAGCTGATTGCTGCTTGATGAGGGAGAGTTGGTCTTTTAGGGAGTGACACTGGATAGGTTAAACAGGCTTCAGTGAATAAACTCAAACTGAGGGACAGCTGGGTACACAAACTTGACTTGATAGGCCTTAACATATATGACAGAATGCATGAAATCTGGTAAGAGGCCATAGGGGTGTGTGTGTGCAGATAGGGGGTCTAAATATGATTAAGATATATTATATGAAATGTATAAAAATTAAGTTAAAAAATGTATTGAAAAGAAAAGCGATCCTGGGCTATATCATTGGCAGCACTCTGGAACTCTACAGAAATTCTCATCTTCAGGTCCCACCACAGACCTGGGGTGTCAGAGGCCTGGGGTGGCCCCCAAGGTAGCCCTGAGGGTCAGGTCTCACATATTCTTCGGAGGCTGGAGGACTTCAGCTCTGGAGTGAGACTTCCCTCGGGTGAGCCGGGAATTGACATGGCTTTTGCCTGGTCATCTGGAGGATGGATGGTGTCTAGGATCTCAGCATCCCTAAAGCCCAGAAGCCCTAACCCAATATACTGCAAAAATAGTTCTACTTCCCCTCTGTGATAAGCACTGGGGAAGCACTGCTGAGGACACCAGGGCTCTGCCTCATCCAAGCCCTGGACAGGGAGCAGCAGTGAGGGTAGGGCAAGCCTAGGTCCCACTTCCTAACTCAAGCATCCTCTCCAGCTTCCTTCATCATGGGTCACTGGGGTGGAGGGGGGAGAGCAGTCCCTAGAGAAAAAAGCGCCAACAGAAGAGGTCCAAGCTGACCTTCAGTGACTGGCCTGAACTCAATGCCAGCCAACTCAGGGCAAGAGGCTGTTTCTCAACGCAGGCCGGAATCTTGAGCCATTCTCAAACAACTGCCCATCAGGACTGAGCCCAAAAAGCCCAGTCAGGGCCAGGCTGGGAGATGCTTAGGCAGTTAGGAACGGTCTATTATCGAAAGAAGGCAGTGGGAAGATTAAGGGGTGCTACTAATGGGGCAGGGGTACAAAGACAGTCAGGAAAAGGCCCCAAGAAGTGTCCCAGTGGTCTGGAGGTAGCAGAGGCTGTGGTAGCACAAAGGACACCCTGTGGCTTCCTACAGTGCCCTGAACTGAGTGCCAAGGCCCGTGTTACCTCCTTTCCCCTTCAGAGCCCTTCACTCATCACCTTGAATGAGTGGCCCTTTGTACATGAAAGGACAGCGACCTGCAAGTGCCCTTAATTCTCCGATGAAAGCGACCAGCCCGTGACTCTGCAGGAATGTTACATGGGGGGAGGAAGGGACTGGCACATGAGGATATGCTTGTGGTCCTCCCACTTCCCCTTCCTGATGTGTCCACGGTGCCAGAGGAGGCCTTGCTTTCTTCCTCAGTCCCATTCAGACTTGCTTGCTTGTAAGGGGGCAGCACCCCTGGGTTCCAGGTGTGCCAGCTGCATCTCAGGTAGTCAGAATCTCAGGGTCAGGCTGTGACCCTGGCCCTAGCCATCTCGAAGACAGGGAAACAAACTCCTCTTGAGACTGCACCCAATCATGAGTGCCTGGGACCATCACAATGAGAGTTAGTGTTAGAGAGCATTCATCAATGTCCATGTGGATGCCGAGCTGCCAGTGTCCCCACTTTATAGAGTCAGACAAGTGAAATCCATCCAGTAGCTGACAGCCAGCCTGCAGCCTGGTAACAGAACCCATGTGCAGAACTGTTACAACATGCACTACTCCCTGGAAAATGGAACTGGAATCTTGGTCCTCCCTTTCCCACTGCCTCCCCACTGTACACTGAGGTCTCCTGCTTCAAGCTTTGAGAAAAGCCAGTGGAATGGGCCAGGGGCTTTTAACAATGATAGCCCATAGGCCTTCTAGAGCGCAGCCCCCAGAATGGGCCTCAACAAATAACTCAGGAGGAAAAGGACCAGGCTTTCCCCACCTCCAGTCTGGGCCAAAACCTCCTCTGAATGCAAAGGGTCTGGGTCAAGGAACCCCAAGTGCTGTAGAGACAGGAGTATCTCTGTTCAGTGTATAGAGTAGCCAGGACTACCCTACACAGGGCATGGGATGGTGCTGCTGCTGTAGGCCGCCGCTTCCCATCACACCCTGGCTGGCCAGCCCACTCCCTCCTCCAGTCCTATTTTAGCCTCCTGCCAGTGAGCAACCTCTCCCTCAGCCCATGGAAACACTTGCCTATGCACAAGTACCCAGTTCAGTGTCTTTCCAACTCCAGGGTCTTACCTTGCCACATCCCTCTGGATCAAGCCTCCCAAGAAGTTACTGTTTCTGCCTACAGGCCCAATGCCCCCAACCAATCACATCCCAGCCTCTCAGGGTGAACTTGGAAAGCCAGAGGCAGCCCACTCACTTGGTTCTGATGCAGAGCTCCAGTGGAGGGACAAGGTCCCTGCGGCTGTCCTCCGGGAAGGTCTGCATGGTATCTGGGGAGGAGGGAAGGAAAAGTACACATGCCATCTCAGGGCTGTGCACTCACTGAGGCCAGTCAGGCAACTCCAGACTAGACCAGCCCTATTTACCATGCCCTCATCTCCATCGTGACTAGATCTACCTTCCTTCTTGGTTGTCAAATCTCACCTGCACAGCTCACCTGCCTCTTACCTCTAGCCTCCACCTCACCCGTGTCGTGCTTCAGTTATCACAATATTCTTCCTAAAAATGCATCTGACCTCATCACTCTTCTGCTCCAAAACCTTCCATGACTCCCCATGGCTTTAAAAACAAATGCAAATAGGTCAGCAAAGCTTTCAGGGCTCTTGCCATGTGGTCTTAACTTCACCTTCCACTTTTAATGCCACCAAGCATTCAAGGCCCACCTGTGGCCCCCTCTTGTGGTAGGACCAGGCTAGCATCACTCTCTGGCTACCTGACTTTCCCAAGAAGGCAGGTTAGGGCTGGTTCTGGGGCGGCCTGGAGGTTTTCTGTGGAGATGGCTTAGGGTTTCTCACCGATAGTCAGCCGAATCTCCTCCTGCTGGTTGGCGAGGCCATCATAGTAGTACAGATCAAAGACACGCTCAGCCCTCCAGTCAGACAGGAGCTCCAGCTTCAGGCTGAACAGGACGCTGAAGTGGCTCTCACTGTACACCACCCAGATAGGGAACCGTGGGGTTTTCAGAAAGCAGCCAACCTGAAGGAGGGAGAGACACGATGCAATGTGCAGACCAGCCCATAGCAGGCTGGCCTCCCACAGATCCTGAGGGTCATGCTAGGAGTCCTTCGTGCTGCCCGTACTACAGGTCCATCTCCCAGAGCTCTCTAGTCCACAGCAAGGAACACAGGACACTGTGTAAAGGCTGCTTCTCTTCGCCCACACCCACTGGTTCCAAGTGAAGCCCATGCCACAGCCTGGTCCCCTCACTACCTCTCCCACACCATTCACCTGAGGCTTGGCCATGGCCTCCTGATTCTGATCACACTCTGACCTCCTCTCTGAGAGTAGCAGCACCTCCTCTTTCTGGCTCGTGGGAGCATATCTCTTAGTAACTGCCCCCTTGACCACAGTACCTCAGTTTACCACTTACCTTGTGACACCACGCAACCCCCGCCCCTGCCCCTACCAAGAGTCAGCCCAATGTGTGAATAAATGGTGGAGAAATGAAGGTCCTTAGGGATAAAGCTGGATTTGTACTAGAACTGTACCTTGAAGTGAGGACTGGGAGCCCTGGGGAGTCAGGGAAAGGGTCTGGGTGAGCAGCCTGGGATGTTGGGGTGAATGGCTGAGAAATTCAGGGAATGGCAGTGGGTTATTCAGTAAAGGGAACCTGGAGGACAAGGCTGGAGCAAGAACCCTCTAATGGGGACTCTGAAAAGTCCACAGACAGGGACGGCTGGCTGGGGGTGTCTGGGAGCAGACAGAATACCATGGAATAGGCACCAAGGCCCTCAGCACACTGCTACGTTTCCTGCAGGGATGACTGACCAATGACCCCCTCTATGCACTCTCCCTGTCCCGAGAATGCCCCTGACAATGCCTCTCCCACTAGCCCTGGTTTATCCAACTGTGTCATGCTGGCTGATTTTGGCCTAATCCTCAGCAGTCCCCGGGAGATATTTGCTGCTCAGGTGTTTACAGCCTCTGTTGTGGATTAAGGAAAGAATGGTAGTTATTTTTCCAGTAGGGAGAAGGGCATACTTTCTCCAGGGCCCGCCACAGAAGAGGAACTGGGTGGCTCCCACCTCAGGCTGATCCTGGGCTAGTGGTGCCTGGGACAAGCAGACTGCTCAGAAGGTCCCCAGTCAAGGATCTGCCTATTAAAGTGGTAGGTAGATATGTATCGCTCTCTTACCCAGGATGAGCCTCTTCCATCACTTCAGCGGCTCTCCTCTTAGCCCTTGTGACAGGCTTGCTCTTCCCAAGGTGTGGGGCATCTGAGCATACCTAAACCTGCCTAACCCCACTATAAGCCTGGCTTCCTTTCTGTGCTCAAAAGAGGCTTTTCTTGGGAGGCACCACCTGTAATGGACACCTAGAAGACAGACACAATGCTCACTCACAACAGGGAGGGAGAGAGCCTAGAGCCAGTGGGGGCAGGCCTGGGCACCATCAGCCCCTGAATTTTCCAGCCAAGGCCCACAGGGCAGCTTGCCATTTATAAACAACAGTCAAAAGATTAAGAGCAAAACAGCTGCCCAGGGGGCTTATAAATGAGTGTTCTTATTCTCAAGCCTCTTCCATGGATGACATTTTCCAGAGAAATTAACTTCCTTTGGATTCTCAGGGAAGTGGGAGCACCATTCCCTCAGTGCAGGCCAGGCTGTCTCCTCTTTGTAGCCACATCAGGGGTTGCTTTTGTTTATTTTTGTCATGCTGACATGTTTATTCGTTTTTAGTGCTGTGGACTGAATGCAAGAGGCCATGATAAGTGTGTTTCTTCCACTGAACACTCCTAGCTATGGGAATTTTACTTATGGAATGCTTTACAAATTCTTCCATATTGATGAGAACACGTGCACTACCAGTTTCAAGGAACATCATACAAGCCAGTAATAACTGCCTTGACCATGACCCAATCATCAGCATGCAAAATTCTGTGATTGCAGATGGACTGTAGGATAGATTTCTCACTAGAACAGCTTCCAGAGTTGAAGGTTTTAGGTCAAGGATCATATTTTTTGTTTTGTTTTTAAAATTATGTGTATATGTGTATGTACCAGTGTGTAGGTATTTGCACATGTGTGCAGGTGCCTGCAGAAGCAAAAGGCGTTGGGTCCCCCAGGAGCTGGAGTTACAGGATGTGGGCGCTAGAACTGATAGAGCCCTCTGGAAGGACAAGAGCTTATCTGCTGAGTCTCTCCAGCCCCATGATTTTGTTTTTGAAATTTACTATGTCAAGTTTCCCTTGAAAATGTATGTGGCCATCAACGATGCATGAAAGGACCACTTTTCCTCACACTCTCAGAAGCTTTTTCTATTTTTTCTTCTCTTTCTTGTCAATTTGCTTAACAAACTGCAATGCTAATTTAATTTGCATGTCCTGATTGCTAGTGCGATGTGAGCAACTTTTCAGGTCACAAGAATGCATCAGACATCTAGATATTTTTTTGTCAAATGAATAACCAATTGCTACTAATTTCTGTGTTTTTCTTGTTTGGGATTTGTGCTGGATACCTTTAGTGTCAACTTGACACACCTGGGTTGAGGGAGCCTCAATCGGGAATTGCCTCTATTGGACTGGCCTGTGGCCATGTCTGAAGGGCTTCTTCTTGATGAGTGATGTGGGAGGGCCCAGCCCACTGTGGGTGGTGCCACCCCGGGCAGGTGGGCCTGTGTTGCATAAGAAAGCAGGCTGAGCAGGGAACAGGGGAGCAAACCAGTAAGCAGCCTTCCTCCATGGCCTGTGCTCCAGCTCACTGTCCTGAGTTCCTACCTTGGGCTCCCTGATGAACTGTGACCCAGGAGATGTAAGACAAATAAACCCTCTCCTCCTCAAGTTGGTAGTGGTTAGAGTGTTTTGTCACAGCAACGAAGAACAAACTCAGACAGACATTGGTACCAGAGAGTGGGATATTGCTGTGACAGACCTGAACTTGGTGTTTTTGGGAGGACTGTGGAAGTGTTTGGAACTTTGGGCTGGAAAAGCCATTGCATGCTCAGAGTTTGTTGCTGTGGAGCTTGGAACAGTTATGCTGAAAGAGTTGTAGACGATGGAGACCTGGCTTGTAAAGCTTCAAAGGGAAGTAGAGACTATCAGGGCTGTTCATGTGAGATTTTAGATTGAGAATCTGTGGGTTCTGGTTGGCTGGGGCTGAAGAATCAGCTGTGATTAAGAAGAGACCAGAACCTGAAGCAAAACCTTTGCTTTACTGGGACAATTGATGCTGGTTAGCTGGGGCTGAAAAATCAGCTGTAAGTTAACAAGAGACCAGCATCACTGTGGTCGAGTCTTCTGGGAAGTATTTCCTCAGGGTCAACACACAGAGGGGAACTGCACCTCTATTTCAAGCTGGAAACAGGACTTGGTAATGTGTAAGAGTCTCCAGCATGGTTCTGGTGTTGAAAGCGTGAAGGGGTCATAGAGAGCAGCTGAGGCTTGGCACTCTGAGAGGCCAGGAAAGGCCATAGGTGAAAGTGCAGCTTCAGTTGCAGCGAAGACCCCAGAATTGAAGGGGTCATGGAGAGAAACTGAGGCTTTGCACCCAAGAGGCAAGAAGAGGCCATTGGCGAAGGTGTAGCCTCAGTTTCAGTGGCGACCCCAGCTTTTTGGAGATGCCGGGACCATGTGATAACCACCAAGGACAGCGGCAGGTGTGGCATGGAGCTGGCCTGGGTTTGCGAGATGAGCTGAGCATGCTGTGGACTGCAGAGTCAGAGCAGTGGAGCTGCCAGTAT
>NW_008332644.1:458578-461064 GCF_000622305.1 Nannospalax galili | reverse complement strand
TGCTATATTCCTCCATTTTCCCCATTTACATTACTGTGTTCTGTCTTCCATCACAGGAAACCTCCCTCCCCTGTCCCATGACTGTTAATTTCTGGACCTCTCTGGATTTTCCAAATGAATCATCTATGTCTAAGAATTCAAAGCTTGCATTCAGCTATGAGAAAGAATTTGCAATATTTGCATTTCTGGGCCTGTATTACATCACTCAGGGTGATTGTTTCCAGGTCCATCCATTTACCTACAAATTTCATAATTTAAAGATTTTGCTTTAATTATTCATTTCCTTGTTTCAGCAAGAAGCTCTTTTCTTTACCATCTGTGCTGGATAGCTTTAGTTTCAAACTTGACACCCCTGGGTAGAGGGAGACTCAATTGGTGAACTGCCTCCATTGGAGTGGACTTGACCATGTCTGTTGGGCATCTTCTTGATTACTGAGTGATATGGGAGGGCCCAACCCACTGTGAGTGGTGCCTATGTTGTATAAGAAAGCACAGGGACCAGGGACCAGGGGAGCAAACCAGTAAGCAGTGTTCCTCCATGGCCTGTGCTCCAGCTCCTGTCTCCAAGTTCCTGCCCTGAGTTCCTACCTTGGGCTCCATGGTGAACTGTGACCTGGGAGATGTAAGACAAATAAACTCTTTCCTCCCCAAGTTGGTAGTGGTTAGAGTGTTTTGTCACAGCAATGGAGAAACAAACCAGGACAGGATTTTTGTTTTATTTTGCTTTGTTTTAGTTTGTTTGCTTGGGTTTTTTTTTTGGGGGGGGTGTCATTTTGAGACAGTGTCTCCACATGTGGCCCAGGCTGACCTTAAACTCTGGATCCTCCTGTGTTAACCTCCTGAGTGCTGGGATTATAGGTGTGCACTACATGCCTAGGCTTTCTGGATCATCTTATAATAAACAAACTAACCCTTTTCCACTAATCTGAATCCTAACTATATGCTGTGCTCAGTGAGAGTGCATGAGTGCTTGTGTGTACATCTGTTTCTGGAGTCTCTTTTCCTGCACTCACCTGCTAGCGCATTCCCATGCCGCATGTAACTGGTTACACATGTAATCCTCACTGTATGTGTGGCTGGTTGCAAGCTCCATGATGAACCACAAACTGTCTTTTCCTGAGTACTTTTGCTTTCTTAAATTAACTTGGAATTTCTTAAGTTCTATTTTTAAAGTCCTATGGAGCAGTGTGTGGTGGCGCACATCTTTAATCCCAGCACACAGGAGATAGCAGCAGGCCAATCTCTGTGAGTTTGAGGCTATGTCTCAAAAATAGAGAAGCCCTCTGGTCCTGGTCCCACCCTCACCTCCCTTTGCTTTCCTGGGCTGCACAGCCTCTGGAGTCCTGGTGCCAGCAGCTTTCCTGGGTAAGTCCAGGGGCGCCCACTGTGCCTTGACTCCCCCAACCTCATTCACCCCACCCTCCCAGCTCTACCACCCCAGCTCTACTTCTAGCCTGGGTACTGGCCCATTTCTTGTCTTGGCACCCCAGACACCAGGGCTGATCTCTCAGCCCAGAGCCACCACTGCTTCCTGATCCTTTCCATCCAGACCAACCCAGTTCCTCCTCAGAAGCCCTCTGGGCCTGGTCCCACCCCCACCTACCTTTGCTTCCCTGGGCAACTAACACACCAGCTTCCTGGTGCCAACATCATTCCTGGGTGGTTTCTAAACTCACCCAGCCTCATTTACCCTCCCAAATCCCCTCCTAGCCTGGGTACTGGCCCATTTCTTGTTTGGCACTCCAGATCCCTGGACTGATATCTTGGCCCAGAATCCCCACTGCTTCCTGATCCTTTGCATCCAGACCAACTCAGTTCCTCCCAGTAGTCCCCAGGAGCCCTCGGGGTCCCTTCCCACCCCCACCTCCCTTTACATCCCCGGGTGGCACAGCCACCACCTTCCTGAGACCAGCATCTTTCCTGGGCCCTGCTCCCAAGCCAGCCAAGCCCCCAAATTCCTGAGGACAGCATCTTTCTTGGAGGGATCCAGAACTTAGGAGAAAGCCTGAGAGGATCTGATCCTCATCTGACGTGGGCCTCTGTGGGAACGCCTGAAGACAAAAGCAATTTGCCCACTCCAATATAAAATCAAAAGAGAGAACCAGAAGCTTAGAGGAACCAGCTTTTCATGCTCAAAAAGTAAACCACAAAGACACATAAAGATCACAAAAAGAAGCAGACCTTGAAGGCTTGAGTCTCACACAAGAATCAGAAACTACAAAAGAAATTCACATGTCAAAATCACAGAGAAAAAAATAATAACATGAAAAACAAAAATAATGTATTCCCACCAAGTACCAATAGTCCTTTAGAGGAGTAGAGTGAAAATCCCCTAGATACAACACAGGACATGGAACTCAAAGAAAAATTACAATCCTGATAAAAGAATTCAGTCAACTGAAAGAACACACAAGCAAAGGAATCAAATAACTTAAGAATAAACTTCTGAATGAATTCAGAAGAGTTAGAAATATTGAAGAATACTC
>NW_008332644.1:455188-458478 GCF_000622305.1 Nannospalax galili | reverse complement strand
AAATGGAAAACAGAGTATCAAGACTGGAAGATAAACTGGATGAACTAGACCACTCAAGCAAAGATTATAAAAAATTTAAGAAAACACAAGAATGGAATATGCAGGAATTGTGTGACACCATAAAAAGACCAAACTTAAGAAACATAGGCATACAGGAAGGAGAAGAATCCCAAAATAATGGTATGGACCAGATCTTCAACAGGATTGTAGAAGAAAATTTCCCAAAATTAAAGAAAGATGTGCCCATACAAATACAAGAAGTGTAGAGAACACCAAACAGACAGGACCAGAAAAGAAACTCTTCACGGCACATCATAGTAAAAACACTAAACGTACAGAACAAAGAGAGAATACTGAAAGCTGCAAAAGAAAAGCAAGTCACATATAAAAGAAAACCCACCCATTAGGATTACAGCTGATTTTTCAGTGCAAACTATGAAAGCCAGAAGAGCCTGGACCAAAGTATTCCCAGTTCTAAATGACCACAGATGACAATCCAGATTACTCAGGTAAAATGTCTATTATAGTCGAAGGAAAAAGAAAAATCTTCCATGACATAAATAGGCTGAAAGAATTCATGTGCACCAGCCCTTCAGAGAGTTCTTGAAGCAATACGAAGAGCTGAAGAAAGGGACGGTTATACACAAAGGGTTACAGAAAGAAATTCAATGAATGTATAACTGTGGAAATGCACAGCTATCTCAAGAATGTGAACAGAAATAAAAATGACAGGGTTAAATACACATCTTTCATTAATAACTTTAAATATCAATGAACTGAACTCCCCAGTCAAAAGACACAGATTAGTTGAATGGATTAAGAAACAAAACCCATTGACAGGCATGGTGGTGCTCACCTTTAATCCCAGCACTTGGGAGGCAGAGGCAGAGGCAGGCAGATCTCTGTGAGTTCAAAGCCAGCCTGGTCTACACAGTGAGTTCCAGGACAGCTGGGGACACAGGGAGACCCTGTCTCAAAAAGAACAACAACAAAAAAAAACCCCATCTTTTTGTTGTCTGCAAGAAACTCATCTTCAATTCAAGGACAGGCACTATCTTAAGGTGAAAGGATGGAAAAAAATATGCCAAGCAAATGTTACTAAGAAAAAAGAAGGTGTTGCAATTCTAATATCTGACCAAAATAGAATTTAAACCAAAACTAATCAGAAGAGATAAAGAAGGCCACTTCATTCTGATCAAAGGAGCAATAAATCAAGATAATAATACAATAATGAATATATATTCACCAAACTCTGGTGCACCCAACTTCATAAAAACAATACTACAGGACTTTAAGACCCAGATTAATCCCAACTCATTAATAGTAGGGGACTTCAATACTACACTGTCTCCATTAGATAGGTCAACAGGACAATTAACAGACAGACATCTGAATTAAACAATACCATATATCAAATGGACCTAACAGACATCTACTGAATATTCCACCCAAGCACCAAAGAATATACTTTCTATTCAGCACCCCATGGAACCTTCTCCAAAATTGACCACGTACTGGGGCACAAAACAAACGTCAACAAATACAAAAAGACTGAAATACTTCCATGCATTCTATCAGACCACAATGCAATAAAGCTTAAAATCAACACTGGAAGAAACCCTAGTAACCATATGAACACATGGAGATTAAACAACACACCCATGAATGATGAATGGGTCCAAGGAGAAATTAAGGAAGAAATAAAAGTGTTCCTGGAACTAAATGAAAAGGACAAGACAACACAATAAACCTCTGGGACACATTGAAAGCAATTCTTAGAGGGAAGTTTATAGCTCTAAGTGCCTGCATTAAAAAAATCAGAACACAAATAAATGACTTAACATTGCAACTCAAGACACTTGTAAAGCAACAACAAATGAAACCCAAACCCAGCAGACAAGAAGAAATAACAAAAATCAGAGCAGAAATTAATGAAATGAAAAAGAAAACAATACAGAGAATCAATGAATCCAATATCTGATTCTTTGAAAAGATAAAGACTGATAGACCGCTAGCCCAGTTAACCAAAAGAAAGAAAGAGCACCTCCAAATAAACAAAATTAGAAATGAAAGGGGAAACATCACAACAGACACCAAAAAGATCCAGAGCATTATAAAGGAATACTTTAAAAACCTATATGCTACAAAATTTGAAAACCTAAAAGAAATGGATGGTTATCTAAAAGCATGTGAACCACCAAAACTAAACCAAGAAGAGATTAACAGCTTAAACAGACCCATAACACATAGGAAACTGAAACATTAATACAAAACCTCCCGACTAAAAAAAGCCCAGGACTAGATGAATTTACAGCAGAATTCTACCAGCCATTTAAAGAAGACCTCCAGCCAATTCTTCTTAAATTATTCAAAAAGATAGAAATAGAGGGAGAACTCCCAAATTTCTTCTATGAAGCCAGCATCACTCTAATACCCAAACCAGGTAAAGACACAACCAAATAAGAAAACTATAGACTCATATCCTTAATGAACATAGATGCAAAAATTCTCAACAAAATACATGCAAATGTCATGCAGACACACATCAAAAAGATTATCCACCATGATCAAGTCGACTTTATTCCAGAGATGCAGGGATGGTTCAATATACGTTGTCAATAAACGTTACAAATCATATAAATGGGCTCAAAGATAAGAACCACATGGTCATCTCAATAGATGCAGAGAAGGCCTTTGACAAAATTCAACATGCATTTATGTTCAAAGTTCTAGAGGGAATTGGACTGGAGGGAACATACTTCAAAAAAATTAAGGCCATATACAACAAACTCACAACCAACATCATTCTAAATGGAGAAAAACTGGAAGCATTCCCATTAAAATCAGGAACCACACAAGACTGTCCATTATCTCCACTCCTCTTTAACATAGTGCTTGAAACTCATGCAAGAGCAGTAAGACAACAGAAGGAAGAAAATTAAAGGAGTAATAACTGGAAAAGAGATCAAATTATCCCTTTTTGCAGATGATATGATACCTAAGAGACGCCCAAAATTCCACCAGAAAACTAGAAATTATTAACACATTCAGTAAAGTGGCAGGTTACAAAATTAATCTAAAAAAGTCTGCAGCCCTCTATATAGCAATAACAAGTAATCAGAGAAAGGGTACATGGAAACACTCCCCTTCACAATAGCTACAAAAAAATAAAATATCGCGTAATAAACCTGACTAAAGACATTAAAGACCTCTACAATGAAAATTTTAAATCTTTAAAGGAAGAGATTGAGGAAGACATCAGAAGATGGAAGGACCACCCAAGAACATGC
>NW_008332644.1:413801-454969 GCF_000622305.1 Nannospalax galili | reverse complement strand
CACAAAAGACCTTGGATAGCCAAAGCAACCCTGAGCACTAAGAGCAATGCTTGGGGGGGGGGTGTTACAGAGCTAGAGTTATAAAATTAACATGGTACTGGCACAAAAACAGACCCATAGATCAATGGAACAAAATTGAAGACACAAATATGAGTACATGCAATTTTAGCCACCTGATATTTGACAAAGGGGCCAAGAACATTCACTGGAAGAAAGACAGCATGTTCAGCAAATGGTGCTGGCAAAACTGGATCTCCACCTGTACAAGAATGAAACTAAACCCCTATCTTTACCTTGCACAAAAGTCAACTCCAAACGCATCAAAGACCTCAATGTGAAGCCTGAAACTCTGAAACTGTTAGAAGAAAGCATTGGCAATAACCTACAAGATATAGGTGTAGGAAAGGATTTTCTAAACTGCACATCAATTGCTCAGGAAACAAGGTCAAGAATAAAAAAAAAATGGACCCCATTAAATTAAAAAGCTTTTGTACATCAAAAGAAGTATCAATGAAGTGAATAGAAAACCCACAGAATGGGAGAAAATCTTCACCAGCAACACATCTGACAGAGGTTGAACATCCAGAATATATACCAAACTCAAAAAACAAAGAATAAAGAAAGGAAGCAACCCAATCAAAAGATTGGCTAAGGAACTGAACAGAGAGTTCTCAAAAGAAGAAATAAAGATGGGTAAAAACATCTTAAAAGGTGTTTACCAAAGTTAGTAATTAGGGAAATGATAATTAAAACCACTTTAAGTTTCATCTTAACCCAGTCAGACGGGTTAAGATCAAGAGAACAAACGATATCAAATGCTAGAGAGGATGTGGAGAAATGGGAACACTCATCCACTGCTGGTGGGACTGCAAACTTGTGCAACCCCTATGGAAAGCAATGGGGAAAACTTTTAAAAAACTAGAAATAAGCCTGCTATTTCACCCAGTTATACCACTCCTTGACATCTACCCAAAGGACTCATCCTATTGCATATATACTTATACATCCATGTGTGCTGCTGCTCTTTTCACAATAGCTAAGAGATGGAAGCAGCCTAAAATGTCCCTCAACTGATGAATGGTTAATAAAACTGTGGTACACCTACTCAGTGGCGTTCTACTCAGCAGTAAGAAAAGATGGAATTATGAAATTTGCAGGTAAATGGATGGAGCTAGAGAGTGTTACACTAAGTGAAGTAACAAGTAACACAATCTCAGAAAAAAAATCGACATATGTTCTCCCTCATATGTGGAACCTACACCAAATCCTTATAAGTATATATGTATCCAGACATAACTACAGGAACCAGGATGATGAAAAGGAACCAGGGAAGTAAAGGAAAAGAAAGAATCTGAAAGAGAAGAACAGTAGGAAATAGGCATTATTCAGAAGGTGATAGGTATAAAAATGAGGTTATTTTAAGGGGAGGGGGAGAGAAGATTATACAAGGAACCTAGGGAATAAAGGGAAAGAAGGAGCTCAAGAGAGGTGTGACCATAGGAGAAGGGTATTATTAAGGAGAAATGGGAAAAATGGGAAAAATGGTGGAAAGGTTAGACAATGCAAGAGATAAATAATGACTAGCTAGTTTAAAAAAAAAAAAACAGAGGGAACCATATTAGTCCAACAGCCTACTGACAAATTATACATACAACTAAATCAAGGAATATATGTCTAGGCAAGGTTTATCTGAGAATGTTTGGTCATTGCCCAAGCTGTATCTACATGGCACATGGTAATTAAAAGTACCAAACTGATGTAACTAACCTTGGATGTTTAATAGCCATACTTTGAGGCCTATACTAATTTGGTCAGAGGGATATAAAGGACAGTTTTTGCTCCTTGCCCTTCTAGGTCAACTAAGTTCCAGGGGACTATGAGCATCTCTCAAAATGTCCTGTAACTGGTGACTCACCTGTCCTCTTGATCAAGGAGGCCATGGAGATCCCACCAAATGGACTTGAACCAGTGTCCAATCTACAAAGAGGAGGGTGAACACAGAGGAAACATTTTCTCCATGCTTCCAGGTGAAGCCAGCCATGGTTGAGCAGGACCTTTGACTTATCTTCACATAGATGGAACTGGCAAAAGAAAGGAGCCAGGGACTCCTCCCAAGCCCATGTCACCCCTGAGGAACAGATCCTCAAATGGCCTAAAGAGCAAAAATAAATTGGTTGATCTGGGCCAACTGTATGGTCTTAAACACCCAAAATGAAAGTATAACCAAAGATTAAAGGGGTCAATATAATTTTTTAAGATTCCATGTTTATAGCTAAAGGCTACATAATAAGAAACAATGCCAGACAGGAGATACTTTCCTTTGAGCTGTTGGCCAGGGTGGCCCAAGAGATTCCCAGACAGTAACCCAGCATAGAATTGGGAAATTGAACAGCAGATGCCAATCTTATCTAAAGGAATATTGACAGCTGATTGCTGCAAAAGGAGGAACAGCTGATCTTCCTAAAACAAGGATCTCTAGATAGGCTGATAGATTCAGTGGATGGACAAGCACTGGGGAAAGTCTGGGGGCTCCAACAAGACAGTAGACAGTAACAGGGATGACAGAGTATATGGGCTTGTGTCCGAAACTGCCTGTTTCCTCCAAGGGGTGGGACCTGCTGTGAAGATTTGACTGGGGAGGGGTTTCTGCACTATCTTGTGATGGAGAAATGAAGGAAAGCTTAATTCAATTAGGACCTCGAGAATGGTATGGGGCTTTAATGGTTTTACTAAGCCCTTTGATGGGACAAGATCTTTGTAAAGTGAGAGAGGCTTTGGCAAATCTGAATGATTCTGACCAGCATGTAAAACATGTCCGTAAAATAACCGAACACCCTATAATAATTATAAAAAGGACCAGACAGAAGAAATGGTCCACTTGGGTTACTTGAAGACAAATGTGGCAAGACTTATGTCAAGGCCAAATTCCCACAGAAAAAAACTGATAGAAAACCAAATTTGGTACTAAGGCATTTCTGAAAGGTTTTAAAACCAGAAGAACAGTTTACAAAGGACATTCAAAGGATAAATACTGTACACGGGTGGTTAAGAATCCCCTAGGATTAAAGAAATTGCTTTTCTCTTCTGATAAAGGCTATATTAGGGGTGGAAGCAGTTTTTCCCACCAAGTTTTCTCCCAGCAACCAGGTGTGGTCAATGGGGTGATGACAGATATAGCTACAGTCAGGAGGCAGACCCAGGGCCTGCCTGACTCAGGGAACCAACAATTGCGGTGGGGACAGGACAAGACGCCTGACTCCTTAGCCCAGTGCAGGGTCAGGCAACTGGATCCAACACCTGTAAGTGTATCAAGAATAAAAGAATTCATAGAAACTCCATGTAAAATCCCCCAAGTGTGAAATGACTCCAAAGGGATAACTAAAAGTGGTAAAGAGCTGACCAAATTAATGCCGCGTACCCATGCTATGATACCTAACAAGGAACTATTGAGAAAACAGTTAATACAAATGGACAAAACCTTTCCATACTATGAGACCTTGTTTATGATTGATTTAATATATAATGTTAACCTTCCTCGGAGTGTTTTACAGATGTAAAACCCATTTGAAAGATATCCAAAGAAGCAAAGGCCAGCTATAGCTGTAAGATTCTTGGGAGTTTTATGCTTGGGTAAGATGAAGTCAGAGACTCCCAAACTATACAACTGTTAAGAAAATCTGCAGTACCAGGGTGGGTTGCCCCACTATGAGCTGTTGGTCAGAGAGAGCCTAGAGGTCCTCCTAGAGGTTCACCAAGGCTACTTCCATTAATGTCGGTTTTACACTAGAAAGGTTGGTAATGCCACGTTGCTGAAGACACTGCATGCTGTGAGCACAGGAGAAGAAGAGATGGAACTGAGACTAAGCCAAAACACTCCATGCCACTGGATGGATGATGTTCATATTGCCAGAAGGCGCTATGCAGATGGCTGGGGAAGAAAGGATCCCCTATGATTCTACTGAACAATGGACCCTGCATGCTGCATGCTATGGACATGCCAAGCAATGCCTGCAAGTGCAATAATGGCTCGACCAACATACATACAACTGACAAACTTCTAATTGGATAAGGCCTACTCCTAGGGGTGTGTTAATGAATATAGTACACCTACTGGGATATCTTCTAGACATTTGTATTTACATTCATGTTTGTTTAAATGTGTCTACTTCCTTCCATTTGTCTTTATAGTAGAAGAAACACCACTGAGATAGATCAATGGCCACAGCTTAAAGACAAATAATGGGGAAGCCCAAGAAATCACTATCTCGCTATGATACAAGAGAGATTGCCCTACATCTATCACCCCCTCCAAGGCTCCAAGGCTCCAAGGCACCAAGGCAGGAAAATTGTAAGAGCAGAGGAAAGGGGTGGAGTGTCTCCCAAACTATTTCCTCCAAGGGGCGGGGCCTGCTGCAGAGATTTGACTGGGGCTTTCTGCACCATCTTGTGATGGAAGCTGCGAGCTGCCCTCCAGGAATGCGTGGTGGCAGGTGTGGGGAACGAGCAGCGGTGGACATGGAGAAAAGATGGCCCTGGCGTCTCACCCGCATTGCAAGAAGGGGCATTTACCAACCTGGAGTGGGACTGTGCGCACAAGATGCATGGGTGAAAGTTAACAGAGACCGTGGGAGGGCACGGAAGCGATCTGGAACCGTGTTAGCCTGTTGCGCAGAGCTGGGTGCCAGGCATTAGTCTCTGTAAGTTTCTCCATCCCCCCCCCCCCAAGATATAAACTATAATAAATTCACATAAAATATATGATATGGTTTGTCTGATAATGCAAGAGACTCCAAGAGAACTCTGGCGACAGGGATACAGTGGGGGGGGTATGGGAGGGTGACATTTGGGAAGTGTGTATATAGATGAATAACATTGTTTGGGATGTTCTCTATGATACACACACACACACACACACACACACACACACACACACAAACCAACCAATAAAAAAATGACATATTTGAGGAGAAAGCATAAAAATTTACTTCACGCTAATTAGTAAAGGTGATAAACATTACCATTGAAATCTACCTGATTACTTTATATCCATACTCTGGTGCCAAGGATCCGAGTGTAACTGACTGTGACTAATAATAATCAGATACATAGAGATTAGAGACACATGTGCAAACATCTAAGTGTTAGTAGCATTAAAAATGAGTCTTTCTGTAGGAAACAGTATATTTTAAAATGAAATGGAGATCTTTCTTAAAGGTTAAAAACTCATTCAATTTTATGTCTTACAGGGTTTATACTGAGTTCAATATTGTATAACTGTATTAATTCAACTGTGAACCTAAAAATTTACAGCCACTTTTGAAAGAGATGTATCTTTGCTCTGGAAATTGTTATTGAATATGTTAAAGCTGTAATGAAATGCTTCTTCTAATCATGTGGTTATTAAATAAATAAAAAATGTGCAATAAATAAATAAAAGACCCTTTAGGACTTTTGGCCTTGAAGTACTGAGATCTGAGCCTATATTTTGAGCATGCCAGGCAAGTGCTCTACCACTGAGGTACATGCCCAGCCCTGTCCAGGGCTTGCAATGTTCAGTTTAGTAAAAGGAATACTTTTTTTTTTAAACGTGTATGTGTGTATTGCCTGCATGTAGATAAGTGCACCCGAGTCGTGCAATGCCTGCGGAGGACAGAAGAGGCTGTCGGATCCCCTGGAACTGGAGTTACGGACAGTTGTTAGCTGCCATGTGGGTGCTGGGATTCGAACCTGGGTCTTCTGCAAGAACAGCCAGTGTTCTTAACCTCTGAACCGTCTCTCCAGCCCATAAAAGGAATACTTTTACAGCACTGAATTTTACTGTCCAAGAGCCTGATATGTTCTTCTGTCTGATCTTTTAGCAGCTCAGCAAAGCCATTATCATTTTATGGAAAAAATCTTGCCTAACTGTGGTCAAGTTTATTAGCTGGTATTTTCACATTTTGCTTCATTTTTGAAAAGGATCTTTTTTGTCACATTTTCTATACTGTGTTGTCCATATCAAGAATGCGTTTGATTCTTTTGTGTTATATACAATCATCTTACTAAACTGCTTTTTTGTTTGTTTTTTGAGACGAGGTGGGGGGGGTCTCCCTGTAGTAGTCCCAGCTGACCTGAAACTCGATAAGTAGACCAGGCTGACCGCAATTTCACAGAGATCCAACTGCTTCTGCTGCCCGACTACTGGGATTAAAGGCATTTGCCATCACACTTGGCTTCTATTACTAAACTTTTAAAACATTATAGTAATGGTTTTCATTTGACTCACATTGATTTCTAATTAAATAGGTCATGGCATTCACGCATGAGTTTTCAGGGGTGTTTTTAAAAAGACGTTTTTGAAAAAATTTGTGTGTATGTGTACGCATGCCTAGCATCTCTGTAGCGGTCAGAGAGCAACAAGTGGAAGTTCATTCTTTCCTTCCCCAATGCAGGTCCTGGGGCTTGAACTCAGGTCATCAGGCTTGGTGGCAAGTGCCTTCACTTGCTGAGCCATCTTGCTGGCCTTCTGTGGTGGTTTTAAATGGTGAATCATGTAAAGGCGACATGAAGTCCAGAGGTAGGAGTGACACTAAAGTGGTAAGGCCTGGGGAGGGCTGAGAGAAGAGGGCAGGGAAAGCTCTGGGAGGGCCTGCTCAGGCAGCCAAAGCCCGTACCACAGACCGAGTGGCTTAAACAACAGAACCTAGGTTTTCACAGTTCTGGAGCAGTCTGAAATCCTGGGGCCACCTTGGCTAATGGATGACAGTCTTCTCTCCGCCTCACAAGGTCTTCAATTGGGTCTGTGTCTTAATCTCTTCTCTTAATGATACTCTCATTTGGATTAGGGCCATACTAGTGACCTCATTCTAACTTAATCACCTCCTTAATGCCATCCCTGAGTATAGTCCCACTCAGAGGTCAGGACTTCACACATGAATTTTAGAGGCGATCACGCAGCCAGTTCTGGCAGGTGGAAGAGCACCAGAGCATCTTGAGCTTAGAATAGTGTGACTAGATCTATGTTTTTAAAGATTGCACTGGTCTCAGTGAAGGGACAGGATGGGAGGTGGGATTTCAGGATAAAGGTGTCAAACACTGGGTCTTCCTCATGCCCAGTGGAGGGGCCAGGCCAGGGCAGAGACTTGGCTCAATTCAGGCCTAGGCTTGGGTATTCAATCTTCCTGGGGCTCCTCTGTCCCATGTGACTGATACAGAGCCCTAGCACCTTGCACACAGAAGGGAAGAAAGGTGGTGTTAAGAAGGGGAAGGAAGCACTTTGCCTGAACTACTACATTCTGCCTGAGGCTTCAGGGGAAGGAGAAGACATGGTCCAGCCTTTCCAGCTCCAGAGAAAGAAACGTCTAGAATTCCCTCTTTAGTGAGCTGTGGTAGAGAAAAAAATCCACTTACTGAAGGGGACAGCACTCCAAGGTTTGGCCAGCAAATGGCTGTGCGAGTTCAAGGGACCTGCGAGGAGACAGCTGTAGGGCCTGGTTTCTCCAACAGTTACCTCATGCTGAAGGAAGGATGGCCTTGGCTGTTTTTTATATTAGTTGCCTTCTATTAACCAAATAAAATGGTTTATTTTTTAATAGGCAACCTGGACACAGAAAGAAACTAGGGTTCCTGGTTAGCCTGGAGAATATACAAGGCTGACCAAGCTTACCCCATTCACCTGCTTGGTCCACGCAATGTCAGGTTGATGACTGTTAGAGGGTCTCACACTCAAGGCACTGGGTCTCCTCCCTGGCCATGAGGTCATATCCCTGCCCTCATTCCTGACACCAGCACCACCAGGAAGAAGCTGCCTTTATTCTCTTCTCCCGGGGTGTTTGGAACCCACACATGCATTCTACAAGCTAGGGGTGTCACCCAGATAGGGTCCATGAACAAGGGATAGCATACATAAACATGTGGTCATGCAGGAAAGTGGGATGAAAATCCCAGCCCCCTCCCACCCTGAAAAGCCACTCACCTAGCACTCTCTGGGGCCCCCATGGGGTGAGTCCCTGCTTCCTGGTTGTGAAGGCATGGTGGATAAAGCACACGTGCACACACACACATACCCCAGATGCAGCCACTTTGATACACAGCTACATTGTAAACCCCTTAAGTCCTTTTTAGATTATACTTCTTAGAACCCAAAATCAGCTGGTTTGGAGTCTGAAGGAAGTACATGTAGCATGGGCAGAAAACTCATTTTTCCTTCCCGGCTGCCCTGTATTAGGCCAGACCTGAACTTTCAGCCAGATCTGGGAACTGAAGCCCAGTTGTCTTTTCCCCATGTGCCTCCATCTCATGAATCCAGGGAGGTAGGCGCTGGGGGGTCTGGAGCACATGAGTAAGTGGGTACCTGGCATACATTGTAGTGTTCAAAGAGAGATAGGAGGCCAACGTCACTTTGTGCCTCAATGCCTCGGAGGAGTGTAATGTTCCCATCCCCTGAGTCCAGTTCCACCACATCGTTGAAAACATTGGACACGGCTTTCCCAGTAAGGAGCAGATTGACAAGTTCCTGTTGATGAGAAAGAGGGAAGCCGCGTCAGATTTCTGAATCAGGCTTGGAAGGGTGAAGCGGAGGCTGGGAACAAGGGAAAATGGGTGGAGGAGGAAAGAAAGCAAGGAAGGAGCCAGACAGAAGGCAGAGTTGAGACAGGAGGGATTCGATTTTCCCACAGGCTCTGTGGGGAATCTGCCAACGGTTCCCATCACAGCAATCGAGGGACTCAGCAGTCTGTACACACCACAGCACAGACTGTACACAGGAGCCTGTCCTATGTCCTAGTATGGGAGGGATCTTTGGGTGGATACAGCATAGTGCTATGCTTGGGGCCATCCTGGGGAGGGGGCTGTCAAGGATGTGCCTCTGTGGTTCAAACCCAACACAGGATATGAGTGGGGCTATAAAAATGTATGAACAGAGTGCTCCCTGGCCCACATGGACTTACAGCCACATAACCAAGTGAGAGTAGCTTTGTTGAGGAGTGACCTTGAGGTGAGTCTTGAAAGACAGTGTTTTTAAATAAGCTTTTTAAAGTCTGAAATGTCTTTAAGCACAATGGAAGTTGCAAAAATAGTCCAGAGAGTTCCTGTGTACCTTTCACCCAGGTTCTCCCGATTATAACATCTTAGAGGACTCAGTACATCTCACAGACAATCTCGCACACTGTAGCACTGAGGCGTACTCCTAGTAGGGTCACACAGGGATGGCAAGGACAGCAGGTGAGGGAAAGAGGAGCAGAGACAGAGAGGGCAGCGAGAAGACACTGTTGATCTTGCCTGGGATGTTAGGTATCCAGCACGCTGCCAGGCAGCAAATGTGTAACTAGGAGCAGTGTCAAGTGTGGCATGCACCTCTGGCAGGCTCCAGCTCATGACAGCTGTGCTGCATTGGATCACTGAGGCGAGAAGGGCCCTAGAGTATGTGAGACACTCCTGGGTCCCATCTCTGGTTAGGAATGGAGAAACTGAGCCTGACAGATGAGAAAGGACTTGCCCTGGCCACACAGGCAGAAAGTGTCAGAGCCAAATGTTCACCCACATCTGCTGGGTCTAGACATCTGCTCCACCCTGCATTACCCTGATGGCAACTGTGCCTAGACAAAGATTCAAGTTGAAAGGTAGTGGCCTCCAAAGACCAGCCTGGGAAGGATTCTGGTGAACCCAGCCTTAGTATTCAGGTAAGCAGCCCTAGCAGGGGTGATGATGCTGGTGAGACAAGCCGGCAGGCAGCTGTCTCCCAGTCCATGGGAATGGCCGTGCCACCCCTAACCCAGCCTACGTGCTGCAGGCCAGAGTTCACAAAAGTATTTTCCCTTGAATTGTGAAAACAACGTCCGGGGTTAATAAACCCTCCATTGACACCAGCACCCCTGCCCCAGTGACAGTTAAAGAGGCCTCACTGAAGGCCACCAAGGGGCCCCTATTGGAAGGAGACACTGAGGGGCCTCATTGTGTCCTTGCAGAGGAAATGCGAAAAGAATTTGGAGGAAATATCTGCTCTAAGATACTGTACCTCAGGGGCAGAGGCTACTAAGAAAAGTACAGTCGTTTTCTTAGGCAGGAAGATTTTCCATCTGGTTTTCAAGAAGAAAGAAAGCCCTTGCTCTTCCACCTGGATGTGTTCAGAACATTCCTTCCAGCAGGAAGTCTTGCCATAGGGAAAGGGGGTCCACACTCCTCCTGCCCTTCAGTATAAAAATCTCACAGTAGCAAAGCTTAGCCATTGTCCAGTCAATTGCTACTCAAAGTAATGGGCTTTTCAAACAGATCAGCAACACCTCCCCACTGGGGGAGCCTAGTAGAAGTTTAGTCTCAGAGAGGAGTAGTGATAGATACATGTAATCCCAGCACTAGGGAGGCTGAGGCTGGAAGAGCTGAAGATGGAGGTCAATATATAGAAAGACCTATCTCAAAAAACCAAAAGAACAAAAATAAAATGAAGAGGAAATATTCCTCAGCCCCGGCCCCAGCCCCAGACCTACCCCTGAGACTGAATCAACTCTTCAACATGATCCCCTAGGATTGGTGTGCAAATCAAAGCAAAGCAGCCGTGATCTGCTTTGTCTCTTCCACAAATGAGGAAACTAAAGCTTGGAAAGGGAAGCAGCAGCCTCAGATCCCTGTGAGTGCAGCAAAACCAGACTTGAACCTAGAAAAGGATGATGCTGGCCTGGTCTCTGCCCCCCACCTGATTCTCCCACAACACCCTTGGGCAGCACCTCTCTCTTCCACAAAGAGAAGCTCCACAGGGGAGACAGGTACTCAGAGGAGGGCAGGGCCACCAGGCAGCCAGGAAAGTAGCCATTTTTCCCTGGCTTTCTTCCAGGAAGAGGGTGGTAGCCAAGCCCCTACCCCTCTGCGGGTATCTGACACACCACAGACCTCAAATTGACCCTGCATGGGGCCCAATTAGGTTTCCAGAACTGGACATCAATGAGTCAAAACCTTAGAAAAACTGGTCCTAGCTGGGCCAGAAGACTGTAAGTTCTGTCCCCTGAATGAACAAAGAGAGGGCTAGATGTCACAGTGGCCCACATGGCCACTCTCAGAAGCCTTGGTATACAAGGAAAGGTGTGGATGGAAGTTCCCTGTCTGGATGTTCACTAGGGTGGATTTGAGCAGGTCTCTGCTGGCATCACCTGACAGGAACATTAATGACAGGCAAGGTCAGGGTCTCTTCTGCCCGAAACAAGACCTCTTTGTAAAGATGCAGAGGGAAGAGCAGTTGTAAAGACAACACCCTCTGTAGGTGTGGTGGTGCACAACTGCTATACTGGTCACCAGCCATGCTGGGCCCACTCCCTATAGCCTGGGCTCCGTGCATATAGCACTTGGATCTGCATTCATATCCTCTGCATCCTCGTGGCTCCAGAAACAGTCAGTGCACAGGAAGCACACCAGGAGTGAAAGCTAAACTGAGCTTTCTTTCTAGGTCTCCATGAGGATGACAGTGAAGCCCAGAGGAAGTGGGCACATGGAAGCTGCCTGGAGGGTGTTCAAAGGGACAAAGAATGAAGGAAGTGACCCACAAAGGTGAAGAACCATGATTTCCCAACTGTGAGCTCCATAGCATCTCCTGACCTGTGTGCAGTATCCATGCGCTCCAATAAGATGGCCAGTAGGGACATCGAAGTCTTGGCGGACACTAGAAAACACACAGAAGGAATGGTATTAGCATGCCTGGGCCTCGCTGGTAGCACGGATCTCCTCTCCAGGCCTGGACTAAGGATCCCAGATTTGCTGATAGCCTGAGCATTCTGTGCTCTGAGCTCTCTGTGGAGAAGGCTCCCACACCAAAGGAACCACTGTGTTTCTTGGATAATGTCCTCCATTTTGGCTTCACCAGGCCTCTAGCCACATCAGAACCTGGTGAATGAAATGTGGCAGGCCTTTGGCCTGGGTATCTAATGTCCTAAAATTCACACCACAACTACCACTACTAATATAGTAAGGATGGATTTTTTTTTTTTTTTTTTTTTTTGAGACAGGGGCTACTGTCCTAGAACTCACTATGTAGACCAGGCTGGTCCTGAACTCACAGACATCAGCCTGCCTCTGC
Organism: Nannospalax galili; assembly: GCF_000622305.1. Taxonomy (NCBI): domain Eukaryota; kingdom Metazoa; phylum Chordata; class Mammalia; order Rodentia; family Spalacidae; genus Nannospalax; species Nannospalax galili. The sequence continues at coordinate 442,929 of NW_008332644.1, read as the reverse complement.
CTCCCAAGTGTAGGGATTAAAGGTGTGTGCCACCACGCCAGGCAAGGATGGGGTATTTTTTCCCATCTCTGGGCCTCAGTCTGCCAGTTGTTAAAGGGGAGGAATACACTGGAATGGACTCTAATGGTTCTAAATATGTCTGAGTATGTCTCTCAAGTTATCTGTGCTGAAATACAATTCTCATTGTAAGGGATTTTAAGAGCTCTCTTCAGAGGACCCAGGTTCAAATCCCAGCACCCACATTGTGGCTAACAACCATCTGTAACTCCAGTTCCAGGAGATTTGATTTCCTCTTCTGATCTCTGCAGGTATTGCACGACACATGTGCATTGACATACACGCAGGCAATACACTCATACACATAAAATAAAAATATTTTTTTTAAAAAGGTAGGTGGGAGCTCAGCGGTTGAGGGCATTGACTGCTCTTGAAGAGGACCTGGGTTCAATTCCCAGCAAGCACATGGCGGCTGCGAACCACCCTTAACTCCAGTTCCAAGGGAATCCGACGCCTTCTTCTGACCTCCATGGCATTGCACGACATGGGTGCACTCACATACATACAAGCAATACACTCAGACACATAAAATAAAAATAATATTTTTTTAAAAGATAGGTGTGAGTCTATGTGTGCATGTGTGTGTACATGTGTGTACATACTTGATCACATGTATGCACACATGTACCACAGGAAGTCAGAGGACAACTTTCTGGAGTTGGTTCTCTCCTTCCTCCATGTGGGCTCCCGGGATCAAACTCTGGCCATCAGGCTTGGTGTCAAGCATTCTTGCCAACTAAACCAACTCACTGGCCCCCACTTACCTTAATTTTTGAGTATTTCGCACATTTGTACAATTAAATATGATCCTCTACCACCCATTTTCCCCACTAACTTCCCATCATACCCCTCCAACTACATGTCCCTTTTTGATAACCCACTAAGTCCAGTCAGTGCTGCCATATATACATGGGTGGCCCCACCTTATTTTTTGAGACAAGGTCTCTCACTAAACCTGGGGTTCAGCAATTCAGCCAGACTAGCTGGCAAGTGAGCGCCAGGAAGCCTCCTGTCCCCACTCCTCAGTACTGGAATTAAGGACTCACGCAGCTATGCCTGGCTTTCTTATGAGTGCTAGGGATCTGAACCCAAGTCCTCAGGTTGGCAAGCACTTTACTGATGGAGCCATCTCCCCAGCCCAAGAGGGTAAGCTCTTAATCCAATGGTGGTGTTCCGAGTTGAGGCCTTGGGGGTAGTGATTAGGATTGGGCAGGATCATCAGGATGGCACCCTATGATTGAGTCGGGGTTGGGGACGGAGAAAAGAAAAGAGAGGGGAAGGAGGAAGGAGGCAGACATGCACTTCTTTTCTCTTGTCATGAGAAACCTCCTTAGGATTCTGTCAGCGAAAAGGGCATTACTAGACTCAGGCCCTTGACCTTAAACCTCCAGAATCAAAAGTCAAAATAAACCTCTCAGTTAAAACTTGTCCAGTCTGCAGTATACTATTATTGGCATCAGAAATTAGTCTGACACAGCCTCCTTAAGGCCTAACAACTGCAGCCATCTGAGGAGAATTCTTGCCCCAGGAACCACACTCCCAACATTCCCTGAAACACTGGGAGAAGACCCTGACTCAAAGAAGTGACTAGCTTCCAAGGTGCTCTGCTCATGAGTAAGGGGGTGGGGGAAACCCTGGCAGCCAGTCTTTAAAGACTGGGTACACCCCCTCACATTACCACTATGGCTCCATCCTTGGGAAGAGACTTCAAATAGCATAGGGTAAAGAACCCCTTTACCAAAAGAAATTCTTCAAACTAGACATGGGTTTCTGGCCTGAGAAGTTTTGGGGACAGGATACCCAAGTTGGCAGGGGTCTGTCACCAGTGAAGAGTGAGAGCTGGACATTAGGAGGCAAGCCTCCACCCCAGAATCTTAAAGCCATCCTACAAGTCACTACTATTAAGACACTGATCCTTTAAGGAATCCTGAAATAAATCTCTCTAAAGGCAAAAGTACTTTGTGACCATGAGCCATCTGTCAACAAACAGGAAAGTCTACTCACCACATGCAGCAGGTGGCCCCCAGGGAGTGGGACTTCATATCTCTATTTTATAGATGTGGAAAGAAGCCCAGAGAGGTGGGCACAGGTTAGGCCAAGAGTCTGGCTCCCAGGCTCTGGTGGGCACATTGCCCACCTAGCACCATGCCCAGGGCCTGGTCTGCTTCCTAAATCTGTACCCCAGAAAGAACACTGAGCTGCAGGCAAGGGTAGAAAGGGTTTGGTGACTGAATAATTATTTTTCCCTTTTGGTGGAAGAGAAGAAAAACCAGGACTCAATTTATGCTTTAAGTCCAAGGTCCCCTCACCCCCCCAAAATCCAAAATACACACTCTAGTCCGGCACTCTTCCCAGACAACTTTTGTAACTCAAGTTCCACTGTCCTTGCTGGGAAACCACTTTTTTGAGGTTTTAAACTGAGAGTCAAATGGGGAAACGGTCCTCATGAGATGGGCTGTGAGTGGTCCTGTCGAGGCCTAGAGAGAACCACAGAGGCCCAGGGTCCTCTGGGACCTGTAGGGCTTGACCACAGAGACAGACCAGCAGGCCTGGGAGGGAGCCAGCAGAGTGACTCATGGCCAGCACAGTGCAGGGTTGGCGCTAGCTGAGGCTGAAGAATTGATGGAAACGTTCTCTGTGGCATATACAACATCTTCTGATGAGAAGAAAATAACCTCAAAGCAGTCCTGAGGGGGCTGATAAGTATCGCTGGCCGCTGGCCACCTGTGGCTTTCAGAGCAGTCTGATCTTCATAAGCTCGCAGCCGCGTGTTCACCCAGCAGGCTTGAGAGCCTGCGTCAGCTGGGAGCAGAGGGACAAGCAGGGCAGACAATGGGAGGAAATGGTAATTGCATCCTTAGGTGCAAACATGATGGGAAATTCAGAAGTGTGCTTAGATCTTAAAAGGGAGGGACATGTGTATTTCACATCAGGGCACTTGGGAGATGCCAAGGAGCAGCTTATGGCTTAAGAGATTTACAACTTCAGCAAATGGAGATGCCCAGTCCTCGCCTGGGGAATTCCCGAAGGGCCGAGTGTGAGGAGTCCTGGAGCAGAGAAGTCCAGCCTCTGCTCTGGCAGGATGTGGGTCAGCTTACATGCAGACCTGTCCCAGACTCGAGTTCTAGCCCTGCTATCTCAAGCCTTTGAGCCTTAGCCTCCCATTCTGGAGCAAAAGAGTCTTGGGCTAAATTTGGTCCCCCCAGGTTTATATATTGATTCCAGCCTGGAGAAGCAGTCCTGTCTGTAATCCCAACTACTCAGGAGGCCAGGCAGGAAGACTGAGTGTTCAAGAGCAGTCAAACACTAGAGAAACTGTTTCAAAATTTATAAAGAGAAGACTGATACAGATCACTCAACATTATAAGAAACAAAATGCTTAAAACACAGGCGTGACTGGGCGTGGTGGCACATGCCTTTAATCCAGGCAGATCTCTGTGAGTTCAAGGCCAGCCTGGTCTACATAGTGAGTTCCAGGACAGCTGAGGCTACAGGGAGACCTTGTCTCAAAAAGACTGAAAAAAAAAAAGAAAAAAAAGTCGGGGATAGAGCTCAGTGCTGGAGCATTTACCTAGCATGTGTGAAGACCAAGGCTCAATCCCTAGCACCATTTTTTCTTTTTTTTTTAAAATCAAAGCATATATTGAAGACCTCACCAACCCCCAGCATCTCAGGATGTAGATTTAGAGAGAACAGGAGCCTTTAAATGGGTGCTTACATGAAAAGGAAGCCAATAGGGTGGGGCTTTAGCCATCTGACTGGTACCCCTACAAGGAGAGGAAATTTGGACACCTAAAGGACACAGGAACTCACACAGAGGAAAAGCCACATTAGAACTGTCAGGTGGCCTCTTCGAGTCCAGGAAGGAGGCCTTGGGGAGTAGACTCTGTGGGCACCTTGGTCTTGGACTTCTAGCATCCAGAGGTGTAACAGGAGTTTCTGGGTTCAAGTCTGTCAGGCTTTGTTAACACAGGCCTGGGACTCCAGGACAAGTAGATTCTAGTGTAACTGTAGCCTCAGGGCTCTTTTGTTCAATAAAATCTTACTTGAAGAAGCCCATTTTACAGGTCCTAAGGGCGGGGCTGCTCTGATAAAGGCAAAGATGAGCTTGCCCCCTAATTCCCACATGGCTCCTGAACTACAGAAACCAGGAGGCCAGGGTCTACCTGATCATGTCCTAGAAGCTGCCCTGTGTGCAGGTACCTCCAGAAGACAGCTTGCTATATTCCAGAGCAATAAGCACAGAGTGGGAGATACCTAAGTGAACTTGGCCAGAGCAGGAGGGATTTGACCCCTCAGCACCTGAGAGTGAGCAAAGGGCCAGGACCCTGGACCACAGGTTTCTAGATCACCCAGTGACAAGAGAGTAGCCACAGAGAGCCCTACTCAGGAGGCCCCTGAGTCACTGTGCTGTGCCAGGGAATAGAAGAAGGCAATGTCACGGCTGGGGGGCCTTAAGTGTTTGGCAGACGGAAGGTACAGGCCCAGAGAGAAGACTGGTCTAAACTTATGACACAGACCACCCCAGATTCAAGGCCTGAAGCCAGTCCTAGACCTCTTAGGCCTCACTTTTCCTGCCCTTTGTCAAAGTCTCACAACAGCCAGTGCTTCTGCCGCAGAGCAGGCTGACAACATGGATCTTCAAATGCATCCTTCTCTCACAAGCCCTGCAAGGCAAGGTGGGTAAGATCTCTATCTCTTTCGCTGATAGGGAAACTAAGGCCCCAAGAAGAGAAGGGAACTTTTGGGCTTGTGGTTACACAGTAAGCAGGGTAAAAAGACTGTGTCCCCCAGAACCAACATCACATTGGTCTTCTACTGTGGCCTGAAATACAGCCAGACATTAGCCGGGCCAACCAGCTCCAGGAAGGCCAAGGCACTGAAGCCCCACCCAATGGTTCCACCATTGCTGGCTCCAGCCAGCTTGTCCCTTTGCCCAAAAGTCTCCCATGTGAACATGGCATTTGGCACAGAAACTTCTGAATAGGAGGGAAAATAGGCTCGATAGGCCTAGAGACAAGGCCCTATTTATAATCACAACCATTCACCTGAACAAGGCATGTTGTTGACCAGCTCAGCCTGGGACTAGCTGAGTGATCAAGCTTTCTCTTTTTCTCAGCCTAAGTCCACGCTGGGAACTTCCTGGGATGGGAAAGAAGGTATTGGTCCCTGACTCTGATCTTTGAAACACCAAGTCTCCTGTGGACAGTAATCAGCCTAAGAGAGCCTAACATGCTGTCCCTCCTTCACCTAACCATTTGAACAAGGGCCCTGCAGACCAGGTTCACAGGGCAAGCTCCTGAGCACCTTGCTCACCTGTAAGGGGGATTCTGCCAACTGCTAAGGACAACTTGGCAGTAGGAAGAGAAGCTATGGTATGACTAAGAGAACCTGGGCTCTAGTCAGTGAGCCCTGGGTTCAAGCCCAAGTGTGCCCACTTACAGCCTGCCCCCACTTGGGGTCCGTTTCCCTGATGGCGATATAGGTATGGTGATGCCTCCTTCTATTACAGGCTACTGTGAGAACGGAGTGAGATAAACTATATAAAGCCTCTGGCATGCAGTAAATGTCACTTCCTTTTTCCTATGATCACAATAATAAAAACAAGAAAACAATGACTGAGAGGTCACGATTCCTGCAACCTCAACCATTCGTGTGACAGCCAAGAACCCAGGATAAACCACGGCTGCCAAGAGACTGAAATGTAGCTACTGATATCTGAAAAGGATTTGGAGAGATGGTTTTCCCCTGGAAGATCCAGAGGGAGGGGACAGTGAGTCAGACACTTGGGTACCAGACCTCCTTCGCTGCCCCTGCTGTGGTCCTCTGGAACAACAGCCACCTCACAGAATGGTTGTAAGGAGAAACCAGACCGTGGATAGGCCTTGCACACTGCAAGTGAGCACCAAGTCAGAAAGGCTAGGCCTTCCCATCCCCAAGCAGTGAGAAGAGGTAGGTGACACTTGGTGGAAGGGGAGAGGGACCTGCCTGGAGGAAGGGAAGGAAGGCAGAGGAGACAACACTCCTCACTGCCAGCCAGAGTATCTCCCAAGTTGCTTGTGCCTCACCACCTACCGTCCCTCCCCAGCTCCTGTACATCCCTTTCAGTCAGATCTTAGGCAGCTGATCCCTACAAACCGCCCCCTCACTGGCCAGTGCCCAGTCTCATCTTTCTATCTGAGAAGCCCTTCCTACAACCCCTAAGAGCCCTGCTAAGTGCTCCCTTCTCCACGAAGAGACCTTCTCCCTTACCCCAGGGACAGAAATGCCCTATCTCTCTACTCCCTCCTCCTATCTTCAGGGCCCACACCAACCACTCCCTTCATGTCTGCTTTTGCCGCTCTAGACAGCAAGGGCTTTCAGGACCAGGTGACGGCCTGTCTGTCGGGTTCCCTACTGCCTAGATCAGGGCTTCAGACCCTGCAGGTACAGAGCAAATACATGAGCTGCCCATACCATCCTGGGAGAAGCTGTGAGCAAGGCAAGCCCTGGCCAACAGCTTCCAGAAGCTGGATCCCAGGCGAGCAGAGGCGGGGGCAGCTGAGTAGCCTACCCCACAGTCCAGCTGCCCTGGCACAGTAGATCCTTCCAGAAAGTTGACTACATTACCTTCCTTCACTCTTCCTGAGGCCTGTCCTCTTCATCTGGACACCTGAGCTCTTTGGAGAAGTAGTAGATGGAGCTAGCACATGCACATGCATAAGGGAGGGTCAGGAGAGCCAGTATGGCCTGGACTGCGGACAGTAAGCTGACTCATGCAACCCCAGGCTCAGTGCCCACAGGCAGAGCTACTGCTCTTGGCTAGGCCCAGTGGGCACTCCCTGACTCCAACTTGCATCTCTGCATCCTGAGTACCTGGTTCAGACCCTGACAACTGAACTTGGATGGGAAGCAGAGCAGGCCTACCTGGGGCTTGTTTTCTACCTCTTCTAAGTCATCAAATACAGATGAGTAGCACTTGCCACCCCTTTTTCCCCAGGAAAGGTGACAGAGGCACAGCATACCTGAGAAGTGGACAGCTGTCCCAAATCTATGGACCTGCACAGTCCTTGGGTTGCCACAAGACCACAAAGGGCCAATGTAGTAGCAGGGGCCCTGCCCTTCTCTCCTCCACCTCTGGCTGAACTACCTCCAAACAGCACATTCCTTGGGAGGGAGGAGACAGCATACCTTTGGCCACACACTACAGAACAAGGCAGAGGAAAAGATTGCTTAGTAGAGGGGAGTCTGGGTGGAGCATGTGCTATTACATGGGTACCCACAGCCTTTGGTTTCCCTTCCATATATTGTCTTGGTCTCCAGCAATTTGTCTTAAAGTGGTCATTAGTGTGGTCTCTCCCCTCATGGGATGTAGTTTTGGAACTCACTGAGAAAGTTCTCATCTCCCAGATACAGTCTGCAGATCTTAAAAGGTCTAGTACAAGGCCATCCCCTCCAGCCTTGCATGTTATGGGGGAGCCCCAGGTGGAGGGGCCAGTGGAGATGAGAGCATAGTGTCTGGGGCTCCTGCTCTGTGTGGCTGGAAAAGCTTAGGAGTTCTAAGAACACTGCCTGCTGAGCATCCTGCACAGCAGGATGTGATGTACTGATCAGAACTGCACATGTGGAGATGGGGGATTCCCAAGAAAAGCTGCCCACCTCAGTCTCACCACATGTATCTCTGGCTACCCAGCTCCCCTCAGGAGGTCTGTGACTGGGCCAGCTTTGCAATCACCCTCCTGTTTCTTAAAGGAGCCTATGGGATCACCCCGCAAACCTACCTCAGTCCCCTATTCTTCCATGCCTCCCAATCTCCCACTTCCTGACCTAAACCAAAGCATCCTATTCCTGGCCATTACGGAGGACCTCTGAGTTGTGACTATCTTTCTGGTGCACCCTAGGTTTCACACAGTCTATGATGGGCACAGTTGGGCCTGGACACACAATATCAGACATGAGTGTCTGGCACTTGGCAGGCCTTCCTGGGAGCATAACTAGCACCCAGAAGGGTGAAGAGGCAGAGGGGAGACCCAAGTCCCAGAGGCTGCATCTATTCTCAGATTCTCAGATGCTATCACTCCTAGAGTGAGGCTTCTGATATGAATGGGTTCTGCGTAACTGTGGCTTTCTATGGCTGGACTGCTGAGTGAGGGCTACTTTCTCAAAGAAACAGTTTTTTTGTTTTGTTTGTTTTGTTTTGTCTTTTTGAGACAGGGTCTCCTTGTAGCCCTAGGTGGCCCTGGACTTGCTATGTAAACCAGGCTGGCCTCTAACTCACAGAGATCCGCCTGCCTCTGCCTCCTAGTGCTGGGACTAAAGGCATGTGCCACCATGCCCGACTTAGAAGGAAACAGTTCTTTTAGCACTTTTTTTTTTAATATCAAGAGTTTCAAGAGCCAGAGGCACATGGTGGGGTACTGTGTGGCCTGGCATGGCCCTCAGTGCCTGGCTATGCTGTTCAACATTACTGCAGTGGAAGACAAGCTACCACCTCCTCTTGACTTTCAGGATTGCCTTTCAGCTGCCAAAGACACTGCAGTAATGAGCACTGAGGTCCACTGCACTACAGCCTTTCTTCTCCGACTGCTGGCCCACCTTCCTGCCATTGCTGGGCACCGCCCCACTGTGAACCAGGTCTGTGCTCCCCACAGGTCCTGCATCATCCTCCCTATTTCCCTCCACCCTAAACCCTGGGCCTAAGTCCAATCCTGACTCGGAGCACACTCTGACCACAGGTTCTGAGTATCCCTGGGGGCTTCTGAGAGCTCCCTGGGGAAAGCTCTGGCCACATGGTTCAGTGGGCATGGGAGCCAAGCAGGCGTGAAATGCAGTGTGGGATTTACTGTAAGCAACTGCAGATTTAAGAAAGAAAATGAATGGCTTGAAATCAAGTGTCGGGGAAGGGGGCGGTGTGTCACAAGCTCTGCACTCACCCAGGGAAGCCAAGATGGAAGGCCTGCTTCTACCTGCTCCTTCAAGCAACTGGACTTGCATGGTGGGCTCCCAGCTGCCCGTGGTGACCATCTTGGTTCTGCTCTGGTTTAGAAATGACTTATGAGTGATGTGAGGGTAGCTTCTGGGCTGAGGAAAGAGCCCTGCCAACAAGGAAAGAGCATGTGCCCCTTCTGCCACACATGCACCATCATACACATTATGATATCCTTTGCATAGTCTCACACAGAACAGCAACACTTCACTACCCACTCAGCACAGAGTCAGGTCAAGCTCTCTCATACACATGCAATGTACACACACACACACACACACACACACACACACACACACACAGTGCAATGAACTGGCATGGTGGGGTTAGACTTCCTAGCCCCCTAGCTGAGTAGCACTTGATATTAGGAACTCCAGTGCCTCTCTGGGCTCCCAGGACCTGTTTCCAACTACTGCCCAAAGTAGTAACAGACCAGCTGGAAACAGCATCAAAGAATTCTCTGAAGCCAACTCAGAACCCAGAACAGGAAGGCCCTCAGCCATCATCTGCTCCCAAGGATCTTAAGCACAGCTGGGGCTTCTCCAAAAAGGGTGCTCAGGCCATGTCAAGAGACTGAGGAGAGGCAATCAGAGCCTCCTCACCCCTGCACTCATCCAATGGCCTCTGCTTTATACTGTGAGCTTTGAAATAGATTTTTGGAAGAATAAATTAGATTTAGTTTCACTTTTAAAAGCACTAGCCCAGATCTGGTCTGCTGGTGATAAAGCACTGAAGACACATGGACTAGCCAGGGTTGTGGGCAGCGGAGTGGGCAGTGGGCTCAATTGTCCTTGCACTACATTGTCAAGGGTCTGCGCCCATGGGACTCATCACTCTCTGGGCTTGCCTAACAGGTCACCTGGTGCCTGAATTAATGAGTAACACCTGAACCTGTGTGTCCAAATGTCCAGAAGAAAGGCCTCTGAAGGTTGCTGGCCCCCAATGTGGAAGGTGGAAGGTGGGTTTTTCTAGTCCTGGTACCACTACACAGTGGAGCACAGCTGTCAGCCAAGCCTCCCTCCAGAGCCATGGTGGGATGCTGGGAGCCAAGGCTGTGCAGTCATTTCAGCATCACTCTTAGAATCTGGGCCTATCTTTCTTCCTCAAGAGGGCCCTGGATCACAGATGGGGTGGGTAGGTTAGCTCTGTTGGGCTCCTCCCACCTAGGGCCACATCCTGGGACCATGTGTAGAGGTGGCCCAGGCTGTAAAGAGCTGCCTGCCCAGTTCCCACTGGAGCCCTCAGTCTGCATGTCTCATTATCCTTAGAAACCTCGGTGACAGTTGGTGTCACCTCGAGTTGACCTTACACTGCACACATCAGGCCAAGGCTTGGTCTCCCTCCTGGCCTATCTTAGGGTCCATGGCACTAAGCTTGTTGTGTATGAAGCACATGCCAACGGTGAGCATCGAAAATGTCAGGATGTCCTGAGGCTATGCCTACTGAGGAGGCCTCAGAATTTCCACCCAGGCACCAAGACAAGCCAGAAGGCAGGAATGGACATGGACTGCTGGAGGCTAGCACCTAGCACTTGTGGGTGCTTCCAGAGGGCTGCATATACATACACACACATGTGACCAAGGGTGTGACTTCAGGATCATTAACAGAAGGCTGTGAGGGTCACTGAAGTGGGGCAGCCATCTCTACCCTGATGGATGACCACAGGTGAAACAGCCTGGGTGGGGACTGACCTGGCATGCCTGGCTGGACTAGATAGGATTGGAAGAGATGGCTCTGGTCCTCCAGTTCTGCCTAATGGGGAGATCACCTTGATGTGGGGCCCCTGAGGCCCCTCTGGAGGGAGGGATACATGAAGGGCCTGCATGTAGCCAGGAAACCCATCATTTCAGGCTGTTCCAATAAGTATAGTGGTCATCATACCCTTAGGCATAAAACCCTGGACCCAAGGCCAGAGGTTCCTGCATGGATGGGGGAAGCTACAGTAAAATCTATGAAGCCTGGTCCCCAAGAGCACAGCTCCCTTCATGAGGCTGGAAGTCCACCCCCCACACCCAACCCTTTCACCACCCAGGCATTAGCAAGCCAGGCCTGAGAGAAGGCAGAGAGGCTTATGGTCTCCGTGCACGTGAGCCCATACCAGGAATGAATCATATCATTATGGCAGGATTAGAAGAAAAATGCCATTAGAAAGTGCTGTGCACACATGGATTTAATAAAGTCAGTGGCAGCAAGGAGCAGGCAGGTCAATGCACCAGGCCACAGAGCCCCCATCCTCCCTCCCCCGCTCCCGGCCACCTACAGTAGAAGGCCAAGAAAACAGTGCCAGACTGCCAGGCCCAGGCAACATCCAACAGGGGACAAATGTCTCCTTCCGCCAGGGCCTTCCTGCCTGCCACCTCAGAGGGATCCAGGCTCAACCCTCTTCCCAAACCTGCTAAGAGCTCTTTCCCAAATCCTCCCTACCAGGCACCCCTAACCATACTCCCTCCCTCAGGGCTCCACCCCAGACTGGATTCTGCTTGGAAGGAGTGGAGAGTCAATTGACTACGCGTCACAGGAAATTTATGTGCTATTTAATCTGCTGGGCTCCATAGTGGCAATGCCCAGGTGACAGATACAGTAGGCCTAGAAAGTTCCTGAGGAAAAAGCTGTATGGAGGAACTGGTTTTAGCCACCTAGGGGCTGGGTTAGATCAGACGAAGGAATCAAGAGGGGAGCAGGTGGAACGAGCAGCCTCCCCCATCCACCCAGGCCTCCTGCCTGAAACATCTTCCCCTTCTCCTTCTCCTTCTACTGTTCTTCCTCAGCTGGCCCTGGTTGCTGACAATGAAATTACAGGACTGCACTGGCCACCAGCAAGATGTGATACCTGTTATAAACTACTGGAAGTCCTGGGCCACCGACTGTATCTGTCTCAACTGTCCACCCCTTGCACATGTAGGAGTCCCTTTGAGTGTTCAAGCCCACATATTCTATAGTGGCATGCAAGCTCTTCGAGAGAAGAAAGGGTCTCCCCTGCTGTCCCAGGCAGGTGTAGGGAAGCTACAGAGAAGGCTACCCCAGGTAGGTGTACATGCACACCGAGGTGTTCTCTCCCACTACCCACCTCTCCCTCTTTGCTGCTTCATCCAGCATAGTCCTGAGCTTCGAGCAGGGCATAGGTTTTGGGCAGGGCATGAGATAGTCCTGCCTCAGGATGAGAGGAAATACTCACAGCTCCGGGGACCGGGACAGGATGGCAGACAGGGTGAGCAGGATGCATCCATAGGGGCCCACTTCGAACTGAGGGAAGAGAAAGGAGTGAGGGCCTATGTAACATACACCTCCACCCTCAGACAACCTGTGTTGTAGCCACACCCAGGCCACAGACTACCATGGTCATGGCTTCCAGCCCAATCCTAGAAGTTGGTGGGTAGCCACAGGACAATACCCCATGCATGTCTTACTAGCCAGATTTACAGGACAGGGAGCACAGGGCTGAGCAACAACAGGAGAAAACTCAGGTGATACAGAGGCCATCGTGGAGCGCATACATGACCTCAGAGGTGTCAAAGCCCAGAAGCCAGCAGCAGTGTCACCTCTGACCCCTGACAGAAAGGAGCTGAGCTCTGCCAACAGACTGAGGCAGCCTTCCCAGCTCTTGGGAAGCACAGTGGAGGCCCAAGCAGGCTCCACTTGACAGGGCTCCTAAACTGAAGAATTGCGCTTAGAGCAGTAGACAAGTGGACAGTAGACAGCAGATGTGGAACAAAGACAGGGTCCAGGGAGGCTGAGGAGTGTCTGCCTTTGCGGCAAATTTAGTATTTTAAAAATATTCTTAACTATCCGATTTTGATACTCTGTCCCTCGTGGGTGTCACTCTGATTTTAAGGTGCTGCGTACTTATCTCTGGTGTACTGGACACTTTGCTCTTCTTCCCCACCCTCCCTTGGATGCCTCAGTCCAACCCTGGCTCTGCTTCTCCTAGCTATGTGACAGGAGAGATGTTTCTGAACTCTGTTGCTCCATTCTTCTCCACTGTGAAATACAGGTAGTAGTCAGAGTCTCGGCTTACAGTGAGTTGTTGGTAAGAGTGAATTAACCCTTGAAAAGCACTTAACAGGGCCTGCCTGGCAACTGGGGTGGCTGTTGATACACTGCTAGCTTCAAGTTGTCCACCTAACTCCATGAGCTGTGGACCACAGCCGACTGCAATGGTGAATCTGACGGCTTTGCTCATCCTACTTTGAGGATGATGAACTGTGACTAAAGATGCTGTTACAACAGTCAGTACTACTTATGTATGAATGATGTTACAACAGTCAGTACTACTTATGTATGAATGATGTAATGGACTAAAAACCGAAGGGAAAGATGCCTTACTTCTCCTAGAATAGTCAGTGAGAATGATGTAATTTAGCATATTTTCATTTTTGCCCTGGTTTCCAGGAAACTTAGACTCAAATATGATTTTATAGTTTACAAACTATTGCAGTTCAAGGTTTTAATAAAAATATCTTTTCCTCAAAGCAGCATTTGTTTTCATTTTGTAATTCAAATAGTCAGTTAATCGATCATTTAAAAAGAAAGACAACTACTGAGTAAAATTTCTGTCCTTGCTAAGTGCAGTAGCACACATGTATGATCTCAGGACTCATAGACTGAGGTGGGCAGACTGCAAGTTCAGGGCCAGGGTGGGCTAATAATGAGCTTGAGGCCAACCTGGGCTACAGAGGGAGACCCTGTTTCAAAATAAAAACAAATTCAAGAGAATGGTGTGGGTCAGGAAAGAACAAGAAATAATGTGGGAAGGGAGAAACAGGCTCATCCAGAAGAGAAGTGCAGGCTCCTCTGAAAACACACAGGAAGGCAGAGCCTGGGGAAGGAGGGAAGCTCAAGGGAGCTTCCTGGAAGAATGGCGTCTAAACAGAACCCAAGCCACAGCGGGAATCAGAAGAGATGTGACCTCTGCCTCAGGCAAGGGAACAAGGATGAAGACAGAGGCAGGCCAGAACTGAGCAGAGGGGCCTTGAGCATCGCTTGTTATATAAACAACCTCAACCCTTATTTTGGAAGCAGAAACGAAATTAATAAACCCAAATCAACTTCATCTTAATTCTGTGATCTCAAGCCAGTCACTTTGGTTCTGCTGCCCGAGACTTTGTGCTTAAAAAATGAGGCTAATTTTCATTCCTGCCCCGCATGTCCTTGGATTATGGCACACAACCTGAGACAGTGTCTGTGGAAGTGAAAGCTGCAAAGTAATGCTGGTGTTCCTGTCTGAGTGACACAGGCCTGGGAGGACTTGGACCCCTCTATCCTGTGAATGGCTTTATACAGTCTTGTGTCTGCTTTGGGAAAGTCACCAAGCATTCTGCCTCTGTTTCCCCCTCTGGAATGCCTACCTCCTCTGCCATGGACTCTGTCTGGGAAAGCCACAGTTTAAGGGTCTGTCACACTGTCCATGTCTGTGGTGCCCTGCAGGAGTATTGGTACAGCAGTTGACGTGGGAGCTCCTGAGGCTGAACTTGGCATGCAGAGTGGGGAGACGGTACTGTGCAGTGTGGCATGTTCCCAGGCCTCAGGACCCTTCACAGAGTGCTTCCCCTGAGCCCCAGAGGGTAGAGAACCCAACTCAGCTTGGCCTTGGCCTTTCAGAACACAGCTGAATGATACCAATATTCCTTCTTGCTTCTAAAAAATATTATCTCATCAAATTCAAGCTGCCAAGACATTGAAGGCCTCGGGGCAATGTGATGGCTTGAAAGGCGAGCTGGGCCGGAAACCTTGGTCAGGGACGGAACAACGCCTGGTGCTACTTCAGAAGAAAAGACCATTCTCCCAGTATGGCTCTGGCCCTGGAGAGACATAAGCCCACCAAAGGGCTCCAATGAGCAGCTGGGTGGCAGCCTCCCATGCTGGCCTGAGGCCACCAAACGTCTCTAGAGTGGTAAGCAGCAACGAAAACCCAGCACGGAGGCTATTTATTTTGGGCAGTGACAGCCCAGTGTGCATTTCCAGGCCTGGCACAAGGAGCCCCTCTTAAGCACAGCCCATGAAAAATGGATTTGGTGAGCCCAGTGCTGAGGCAGCTCAACTGCTTCCAGCAAAAATATAAATTAAGCTGTGGAGGGAAACACTGTTTCCAAAAGGATGAGGGCCAGGTATTGACTAGACAGGCTACCCTGAGGAATCTCAGCCACTAAGCAGGGCCCTTACCTGGCAGCAGGCTCCTGTCTCTGAACCCCTTCATGGTCAGTTATGTTTAGGCTTCATGGAAGCTTTGGGGCACGGGCTGAAGCATGAGGCCTCTTTTGCAGGCAAGGACACAGGCACCGATACTGAGGGCCACCACCACAGGGACAGTGACCTGGTCCCAGAGCCTGTTGGCAATGGCACTGAGGCCCCTCTTTGGCTCCCAGTCACTTCCCTTGCTTCATCAGAGTGGCTCCTGCTCTACCCACCTAAAGGAGCAACTCTCTGCCCTGGCCACCCATGGGAGTCACACATGCTAAAGCCATGGGCTCTTTGTCTCTGCAGTATACCGCCATGCCCTCAGGACACCTCAGTTTGATAGGCAGTCCTGGCTCTGCCCACCCAGAGCACTTGCACTTTCTATAGAAAGCACTTCTCCATACATGCAAGGGTCTTCCTTGAGCTGAAAAGCTATCCAACTGCTCCAGCTTCCATTTCCAGATGAGGAAACAGGGCTTTCTCAAGGCCAAGGCCACATATGACTGACAGTAAGCCCAAGAGGTCCCTAGGCCCCTGTTCCAAGACCCCTCACTGCTCAAAACAAGGGTGGGGAACTGTCTATCATTGGCAGATACACTGAGGGTTATTCTAAGGAAAAGAAAGAGAGAGTCAGGGACAGAGGCAAGGAACAGGCAGCCCAAGGCTCCTGACTCCTAGCTTAGGATTCTCCACATGTCAGCCCCTCTGCCCAGACCCCACATGAAACCACCATATTCAAGTGACTGTCAGGCCCCTGCTCTTCTGGTCTGCACCAGTATGGGAAGTTATAGCTCTGAGGCTAAAGAACTTCATCTCTGCCAGCATCCCACAACCCCACACCTATCTCCAGTTGTTCTTGGCACAGGGTTCTGTTTCCTCCCCAGGACAGTGGCAAAGTCTTGTTCCAAGCAAGGTCCCCTCTAGCTGGTCCTGGAACCCTCTCTGCTAATTCAGAGTCCAGCCTTCTGAGCGGCTGCTGCTTCACCAAAGGGAAAGCCGCATAACTCCAACTTGCTTCCCTTCCTCCAACTCCACATACGGTCCTAGTAGCTGTGGCCCCAGCTGCTACAGCACCCTGGGCCTTGTGACTACCACTAGCCTGCATGGATGCCATGGAAACTGGGTCTCCTATCCATACCCACACTTCTCTGGCCCACATCAGCACATCCCTGTCAAACTTCTTCACCATCCCCAGGGTGGAGGTGGCAGGAGGACGACTCCCCCGACCAGCCTCCTCCACAAAGACATTAGAAGGCTTAGCAATGTTCACATCACCAAATAAATGGCTGTTCACACCTGGCGAATGCTGTGCTGGAGAAAAGTGACCAGATCCTCATAACAGGAGAAACTGTACAGTGTGAGCTGAAAAGAAACACATGCAGGATGAGTCACGTGTCCCCAGGGCCTGTGCCCCATCCCGGGTCAGGCCATGCAGTCCTGGCTTCACTAAAAACGCAGAGATCTGTCACCAATTTCAGGTTGCCCGGCACTGCTGGGCCAGCTCTGAGTCAGCTACCCATAGAGTCCCCAAGGCTCCCCTGGCATGATAGACAGAGATCCAGCACCTTGCCTCTGGGGGATGAG
Source organism: Nannospalax galili (assembly GCF_000622305.1). Taxonomy (NCBI): domain Eukaryota; kingdom Metazoa; phylum Chordata; class Mammalia; order Rodentia; family Spalacidae; genus Nannospalax; species Nannospalax galili. The sequence continues at coordinate 426,149 of NW_008332644.1, read as the reverse complement.
ATAAGGAAGATGAGGGGCAGAGGGGAGAGTCCTGTCCCCATGTCACCATGGCCAGGCTAGGTCAAAACCACTAGGCCCTCCAAGTTCATGGGAAAATTTCCTCAAGAAGGTCATGAAAACACATTTTTAAAACATTTGAACAAGGTAAGGCCTTGAATGAGGGTTCCAAGGTCACACATGCCCATAGCTAGGTCATATGAAATAAATTGGTTAAAACAAAAATTGGAAGTGAAGGGGTGGCAAGTTTTGAAAAACTTCTTGGTGTATGGATTTTTAACAATACAAAACTAGGTTCCTCCCTTGAACTTAGGTCTGGCCTTATGTCACTGCTCCATGTTATCAAAGGCCTTCCCCATTTTCTACATTCTTCTTGGGGTACCTCAATGCCTCCCCCACCCATGTGAATCCTAAAGAAGATGCTAAAGACACAGGAGGGATGGGAAGGCCAGTTCAGCAGCCTGCTCTGTACACATGCTGCTGAGGGTATCTCTACACAGTGCGTGCGTAGGCAACAGGGTGCCACTGAACCCATCAGCCATGGAGCAGCTCTGACAAGAGCCCACCCTCAAAGCCACCTGCCTCTGCCACATCCCCCAACCCAGGGCAGATTCTGCAAGGATGGCCAGCCAGTCCCAGCTGGGGGAGGATTTACTTATATGAAAGGAGACAGTCCCCAAACAAAGGCAAAGTGGCACGAGAGTTTTCCAGAAAACCGTACTGTTTCTAAGACTCCATCTGCTTTGTATTTCCCTGTTGGACTGAAGTGTGGTGTTCCTGAAGCCCTAAAAAGGAAAAGAAGGTGCATGAGTCCTCCACTAGCCAAGAAGACACGCCCTCCATCCAGCTAGACCACGTCAGCCAGCAGAACCACATGTGCCATGAAGTAAATGAGGACAGGAATGACGGTTCCAGACAAAATGTAGCCAAGGGCTTCTCGTTTTCCCTCTGTGAACTCACCCATGAGTCCAGGGCATGGAAAAAGAGAGAGTGGTGGGTGAGCTTGAACAACCACACCCATGTCTGGCAGTAGATCTGATTCTCCCCCATGGCAGGCAAATACATCTGCAGAGAAAGGACTGCTGACTTACCGCAGTCTTCACCCAGGCTGTATTTCTAGTCATCCTCTCAGAAGCCCCCCATCCCTGAAACTCCATCATAAGCACAATGGGTATGTGACCCAGTGCAGCCCTAAGGGTAGGATTTCAGTTCAGGGCCTATATGTCACCAGCTGCTGTGTGGCCCTGGCCCCTCCACCTTCCTTCTCTGAGTTTCAGTTTCTTAATCTCTAAAACAAGGAGAAATCCAGTCCCTGTCCTCTCTGCCCTGAGGGTTATAAAAGAGATGCCAGGGGCCAGGGCTAATAGGTGGCCTGGAGTACAAAACTAAAGGCAGATAGCAGTAACAATCTGAGCAGCAGTCACAGTTATGTAGATAATCCTAAGTACCCAGTACATGCAGACACTCCTAAGCACTTCACGTTTATTATTTATTACCTATTTTTATTAATAAATGATTCACACTGATAATATTACATATCATTTATTTATACTGTCTCATTTAGTTTCTCACAATCACTCTATTAAGTAATCATTATTATCAACTCTTTTTTCTAAACAAGTCAGCAAATGAGGTGTAGACAGGTGACATCAATTCCCAAGGTCAACAGCAACAAGCAACAGCTTTTAGAATCTGTCTCAGAGAGATCTCTGTTGTAAGCACTATGGTACAGTGATCAATCTACCCTTGGAGTATGGTTGTTGGCCCCCAAACTGCATCCTTTATTAAAGCTTAGTCACATGGCTGGGGCAGAGTGATGCTTCTATGCTAAGGGTCAGGCTGAAGAGCCAGAAGACTCTCCATGGGGACTGTGGGAACAGGATGGAGTGTCAGGAAGGAATGATGGTAGGTCAGGACCTGGGCTGCACCCCTTGCTGCTCACCTGGAGTAGGGTCCAAGTAACACAAGTGGAAGTATAACTGGGGACTCAGACAGTGGCACAGTTTGCTGTTGTCATAGCTGAGTCAACCCGTGGCCCCAGAATCAGGGAAACACCAAGGGAACCAGCTGCCTGGGTCGTAGGCTTTCTCCTTTGGATCCTGAGTTCTGAGTGGTAGGCAGGCAGGAACATACCTCCCACATGAGCCTGGAGCTTGGGCATCAACAAGGCCCAGCTGCCCAGCAAAGACCGTCTACCCATGAACAGCACAGCCCCAGCCAGCTTGCTGGGGCTGTTGGGCCAGCACAGGTTGAGGCAAAGTGACACAATCCTCAGAACCACTTACAGTGTGACCACGGCTTGCTTTCGGCCGCCAGCTCGCCACAAGATGTCTGTGATGGCTAGGGCAAGACAATGGGTCCTCTGGGTGTCTGAGGGATACAGCCGTCTAAGGAGAAAAGAAACATGTTTAGGCTCATGAGGACAGAGCAGAATAGATCTAGTCTATGGGGCATGTTTTGGTGGCACCTCTGAACATGGCCCCTCTTTTTCTGCAGGCTAAGGGACCTCATAACATAGGCTAATAAGGCAGACTCTGCAGACGAGGTCCACAGGAGGAGCATTCAAGGAGGGCCCTGGGTGGGAAGCAGAGAGGCCCATTGGACTGAAGAGGACCTTACAGTCTTGGTGAGGCCTAGGCTATAAAATGGCCTCTTGTTTTGACAGGGCCAAGAGTATTCTGGAACAACTGCCAGGGCAGATGTGAGGTACTATCCTGTTCTGGCCTTGGCCAGTCCCAACATCTCAGGGTAATGAGACCACAGGTGCTGGGTGGCCAGGACTCTAGCTCGCTGGCTATGCAGATGCAGGGCACAGGGTGAGGAAGACAGACTCAAGGATGGCTACAGGGGTACCACCACGCTGCCAAAAGAAATGGGTGTGAGGCTGAAGGAGGCAGCTGTGATGTGGTGGGAGTGCTGCTCCTCAAACTCGCTGAGCTCCAGGTGCACAAGGACCCCAAGAAAAGCTTCCAGACCCATGGCAAGCACAGGAGGTTGGCACAGATCTCTCAGGATGAGGAGGGCTGGGGTAGCTAAGAGGGACCTTTAGGGCATGGGGATGGGACAGACGATGAAAGGGGAAGAGAGGCAGGACGCAGAGCAGCAGGACAGTGTAGGAGCAGAGAGCTTTAGGAAGTGTGGCCCGTCACCACATCAAAAGTGGCAGAGCTGTCCTGCAATAAAAAATGACTAAGAGGTTCCTGGGGCATGGAGAGAATGAGAGGGAAAAAGGCAATGGCCAAATATAGCCGTTTCTTTCCACTTGACATTTCCAGGACTCCTTTGCACTGTTCTTCTGGCTTTTCCCTGTGCTCCGTGAATCTTCCCTACATTTCTGCAAAAGCTGACTTGAATAGGTCTTTATTCCTAACCAACAAGAGGATTCAATCAAGACCTGCTCTGGGGGGCAGAGGAATGTAGACAGCGGGACTCCATGTTTTTACTCACCAGAAAATGCCCGAGCTCCACACGGAGATGCGGAGATGTGTGAGTGAGAGAATGCTGGAATTTCCCTTCCTGCCAAGGCAGGGGTAGAGAAACCAACCCAGGACACAGCTACCACAGTGGGACACAAAGCTGGGCTGTTGTGTGTGGGGACCTAAAGGCCCCACCTTGCATAGGTCCAAAAGGAAGTTACTGGGGGCACGGCCTGACTTGTTTTAAAAGTCTGACGGATACTTCTGCACTGCTGAGGAGTGCGGGATCAGCGTGTGACCATCCTTAAGATACACCCGGGGGGGGGGGGATTTCCAGGTGCCTTTATAAGCTCTTTAACACCTGTAATAAATGAGTCCCTGCTTGAGAAGACTCCCTGTTGCATCTGAGTGTCCCCGGTACTGGGGGCGGCATGGGCTGGTGGACGGCATGCTTACTCATCCCCAATCATCACTGCCCGGGGGTCGATGGTTCGAACCCCCGGCAGTTGTGTTACCATTATTTTAAAACAAGAGGTGACAGGACACAGTGGAAACTGGCAATGACACTGAGCCTCCCTCACAACATTGGGAGCCTTAAACAAGATAATTGTGGTCCTGGTTCCTGAGGCATGGGGATTTTTCAGTCAGTGGTTCCCATCACTACTGTGCCCACATGGGCCATCCACAGAAAGGCGATTTGCCCAACCCCAGCTAGCATGGAGCTCCTGGCATTGGCAAGGCTGCAGGGGGCAGCAAGATGAGCAGTGAGTGCTCAGCCTGGAAGAAAATAAGCCAGTGACTGTCTGATGCCTCCTCAGGCTCAGGAAGCCATCGCAGGAAATGGGGACCATGCCACTGCCAAACCGGATGGCCCAAGCGGTAGGGAGCACCAGGCTAGGTCAACGCTTGCTAGGAAAACAACGTTGAGTAAACACTGCTCTGGGCTTCAGGAGAGGCCATGCCTAGGGCAAGCAACCTGGATGGTAGAGGTGGGCAGACAGAAGAGAAAGGGCTAGACCTTTATCCCTTTGTATTCAGAGCCTACTAATGTAGGCTTCATGGTCCTCCAAGTACAGCCATGGCCTGTCCACTGCATGTCCTGTATCTCATGCCCGCCCTCCTCTTACCTGTGCTCTGTAGAGTGCTTACAGCCAATTCCCTCCACGACTCTCATTTTCCCTGGCCTACCTCCTCCAGCCCAATGGTGCACACTCACTACTGTATTCAGGGTGGGCCCTTTTCCCACTCCTATCCACATTAAAACCCTGAACCCAGTAGCACCTGTGCAGAAGTCTGCTGGGATAGATGCACGCTGCCTAGGACACCTATGCTGGGAAACCTGCATCTTGGAGCCAAGGGGACTCTGTCTGAGCACTGCAGTCTGCATGGAGTATTGAAGCAGGCAGTCCTTGCAGGGCCTGTCAATGCAGTGACGGTTTAGATGAGTACTTAGCATGTGCCAGGCACTTGTAATAAGGACTCTCATAAGAAGCCAGAACTTGAGTCTCACCAGTGGCTCAGTAATAGCCTTCACTGGTGACCCCTCAGTGATAAAGTCCTGCATTGCCTAGCCATCAGACACATACCTACCATATTCCCACCAGAAATCTGGCCCCCAGCAAGGCTCTTATACCAGAAGTTTCTTCAAGAGTCTAATTCCTCCAGAAGTGCAGGGTGAAGTGCTTAGGGAAGGCTCTGTGGGGAGCCATCTTCCCTGTGTTTGCTCAAGTGTTTCAGAGAAAAGAGATGCTTCTATCCTACTTATCTCACCTGTCCTCTCAAACGTACCCATGTGGACCAAGTCTGTAAAAATTCTAGATAAAGGTGATCAGTGTGTGCAAGCTGTGGTTCCCACATTTCTCCCCTCAAGAGGAGCTAGTGGGAGGGTGGAGGGTTGGCTGGGCTGGGCTGCAACCTGGCTCTATCATCCATGTTGGGAGGTGGGAGGAGGGGACTGGAGCAAGAGGACAACCTCCCTGGATCTCCTCTCCCTATTCCTTCCAGTCTCTTACCGGCCTTCAGTCCCAGGGCTCCCCTGGGGCCTGTGGAGGGGATGAGCTAAGCTGCACTGGCCCTGTCCAGTGGAAAAACACCACATCTTGCTGCTCGGCTCTGTCAGGCTGACTGAGGAGAGGTGGCTGCCAGCCTGATACACTGAGTTGTAATGAGGTCAGACAGCCATGCTGAAAGCACATGGCTTTGCCAAGCAGCCTTTATTTCTGCCTGGGTTCCCTGGAGGGCCACCTGCCCCCAGCTGTGCTTTCATAGAACCTCATCCTTGTGTCTAGGACCTGCAGACCCAGTGTGCAAGAATCCTGCTCAGGAGACACAGGTGAGTGATGTGGGGGCTCTGTGGCATCCTGGTGATCATTGCTGTTCCCAAAGAGAAAGGAGGATCTTGTACGCCCCCTCCCCAACACTGCTCCTCCCTGTAGCCCCAGCTGGCTTAGAATTCACTATGTGGACCAAGCTTGCCTCAATTTCAGAGATCTGTCTGCCTCTGCCTCTTGAATGATGGGATTAAAGGTGTGTGCCACCACACCCAGCTTAGCCTTGTTCTCTTCAAACTGGGAAGTTCCTGAAATCCTGGAACTTCAGAGTGAAAAGGGAACACTGAAGCCTCAAAGTCACCTGGACACATACGCAGCCTAGACAAGAACATGGAGAGACCCATCAGTCAGTGTAAACACTGAGCACACAGGTCACTGGAGTCAGGGAACTAGTTCAGAGAGACTGGCATCCACCTGCCTCTCTGAATGCAGAGTAGTTGTCTGTGCTCCTGATTCTTCTAAATTAGGGCAAGGGAGGCTCTGTTGAGAATCCCTTTGTAAACAGAGAGCCCGGAGGGTGTCCAGGCATCCATCAGCTGTTTCAAACTCCAGCTGACAGCCTCAACTCCTCCTGCCCTCTCTGGCCCCCACTGCCTTCTAGCATGCAGCAGCACACTGTGACATAGGATGGCACCAGCCAGTGTCTTCTCAGCCACAGTGCCAGGTCTAACCCTGAGCTAGAATCTCTCCATTTGCATGTCTCAGTTTCTCCACCCATACTGTGATGGGCTGAGTTCAATAGTCCTGGGCTCTGTTTACATTTCCTTAAGGAGTGTAATTTGAGGAAGTTACCAATTCACAGCAGATATCCTTACCCAGAAGGGCTCCTCTCTCAGGACATATCCCACCTACTGGGTAAGGATTATCTACAGTGGCCTCCAACCTGCAGGGTCCAAGCAAGGCAGAGGCAGGTGCACAAACTCTATTCCTCCTCTTGGGCCAGCACAGCTTCCTGCCCTGGCCTTCTATCGGTGGTGGTCTGAGCCAAGTTTATGTGTCCCCAACAGTTCTCCTCCTCTTCCCTAACTGTCTACCCACGGCAGGGGCACAGAATGGAGAGCTTTTGGTGGAAGGCTAAGGAGTGCATCGGTGCCATCATTTACAGCCCTGAGCAGGAAGAGTCGTCACTGGCCATCTGGGAAGGTCTCAGGGACTTTATCATCCCTCCATCATCTCTTCCTAAGTCCTCTTGGGCCTCCACAAAAAGCTGGGCCAAACATTCATGTTTCCCTCCTTCTGAGTAGGAAGGTGAACAAGGAGTACCCTAGCCATTTGGCCTGAGGGATGCAGGGGTGAGAGATGCAGGGTGAGGGATGCAGGGCTATGGGATACAGGGTGAGGGATGCAAGGTGAGGGATGCAGGGGTGAGAGATACAGGGCTGTGGGATGCAGGGGTGTGGGATGCAGGGGTGAGGGATGCAGGGCTGTGGGATGCAGGATCCCAAAGGAAGGGGAGGTCAATCACCTTCCATTGCAAGATCCTTCCAGACTTTCTGGAGGAGGCATGACAGGAGCCAGACAGCCTCCCCCTGAGCCCACTCCTCAAAACCAGAGATACGCCATACACAGCATACGGCAGATGACACAACACAATCCACATACACAGCATAACTCACTCATACAACACAACCCCCACAAAGCATAAACCACAAACACAGCACCATCCACCCACACAACACAATAGTATAAAATATAACCCAAACATAGCATAATCCACTATGCAATTCAATCTTTAAACAACACAGCTCAGCCCACATACAATATAACCCACTGACACAGCAAAACCTACACAACGTTCTATAAATGTAACCAACTCAAACAACATAACCCATTCAAACACCACCCAATACAACCCCCACCATAACACCCCCCATACAACCCAACTGTCACACAGCATTACCCATATACAACATAAACCACATGCAACACAACCCACAACAAAATCATCAAAACACAATATACACAATGCAACCCTAATACAATAAAATTCATATATAACACAACCCTCTCATGTAACACAATCCCACACGTAACATAACCTCCAAACAGAACACAAGTATCCCATACAACAAAATTCACACACGTATAATTCAGTCCCCCACATACAACACAACCTTCTCATATAACACAACTCCCATACAAATAACATAATCCCCACACAATACAACCCCCCAGTGTATTATAACTCATATGTAATACAACTCACATATATACAACACAACCCCAACTCAGTAATTCAAACATAAACATAACAGCCCACATACAACACCCCCCCCACACACACATAAGCCTATACAACACAAGCCTCCAACAAAACTGCTCCCAACAGAACACAATCCCCCAAAGGGCACAGGCCTTACACATCACATAACCCCCAGCAGTAACCCCCTTCCCAGGCATGCCCTGTCAGCTCTAGCACCGAGTTCAGCCAAGTCCTAATACAGACACAACAGTCCTGGCCTCAGCTTTTTGTCTAGGTGAGCCAACTTCTGTTCTCTAGATCCCAACAGACAGGAGCTCTGGACCAAGGCCACATTTCTTTGTGCCCTTCTCTCCTCCAGAAGAGCCCTAGTAAAGCTTTCTACCCAGCAGGGCATAGATTAGGCCTAGGTCAATGCTTGTAAAATAATGGGAGACCAGATAGGGGAGGGGCGCCACCGCCACCACTTGGCAAGGTTTTCTTTCTACCCAGAGCCCTGTTAGGCTCCAACCTGGTGGGTCTCATGCCTTCTAAGCTCTAGCTCACTTCTTGTGGGCTACAAGCAACTAAGTCAGATGATGTTTTATACAAGATCTGCCCTTCCTGGAATAATTTCAGTGCTCTATTCTGACTGTTGAGAAGCCATCTGTGACTTCCTCCAAAAGGCCAAAGCTGGGGTTCCAAAGAGGCTCAGAAGAGGCTTTCAGCAGATATAAGCCATGAGACATCATTTACAAGGGTCAAGCAGCTGGTGGTCCCAAGGGTCCAGACCCTTCTGGTAGCCTGGCCCTGCCCCATCCCTGGTCACCCCAGGCAACCTCTGCTTTTCTCCCTGCCCTCAGGCCTTTGTACATCTTGTTCTCCTTACTGGAATACCATTCCACCTCCCCTCCCTGATTTTCTGGACAACTCATTCACTGTTCATGCACTCATTCAACAAGAATCCTCAGAGCCTCTCCTGTGAACCAGGCATGAGGTAGGAATCTAGCAACCAGGCTGTGGACCAGGCAGCTCAGGGAGGCCCCTGTTCTCAAGGGGCTTGTGTTCTGTGGGAGGAGGCAAACATCAGAAGCTGGAACCAAGGAACAAGAGTGCCAGTCAGTAGTGGAGTAGCCAGGCAGGGTCTGAGTTATCTTCCCTGGAGAGGCCAGGGAAGGCCTCTCATTAGCAAGGTGGTGAGAGAGGCCAGTAGTCAAAGTGCCAAGTCACACAGGGAAAGAGTTGGAGGGTATGTGGTGGGGGATCGAGAGGGCATTGGCACTTTGTTAGGCCCAACTTCCAAAGCAGGCAGTGGACCTGACCCTGCAGACAGGACGGACTACACAAAGCAAACACAAGGGCACAGTGGGCCTGAGCTGTGGAAATGAACACTGTATGGTTAATGTCCTTTGCGTTGAATCAATTTTATCATTAACTTGTAAAATGAGTTAAAAAAAAAAAACTGTAAAATGCCAAGCATGAAAGGCTACCTTGACTTAGACCATGTCAGAGCCCAAATCATCAGTGTTGGGAAAATACTTGGACTGCTGCAGTTGGCCAGGCATCCTCCTGCAACGTGTCTTTCCCAGGCATAGATATGAACAAAGGGGAATGGGTTTTGTCTGGACAACACCTAGGCTTTCTTTTTAAAAATGTTTTTAGCTCTCTTTATCTTGGGGAAGAAGGAAGTGGAGATTAGAGGACAATTTGTGGCAGTCAGTTCTCTCCTTCTACCATGTGGGTCCTAGGGACTGAACCCAGGTCATGATGCTTGGAGGCAAAGACCTTAACCAGCTGAGCCATCTCGTTGGCCTTAGGCTCTGCTTTTAGTATCTGAAATGCTTATTTCAAAGAGCAAATGCTTTTCCATGTAGGCCAGAAACCAGCAAAATGAAGCTGTAATTTTAGAATCTGTTCATGTTGGGATAGTTGCTGCCCAGAAACAGGATCTCTCTGAAATACTGGGACTATTTGATCTGGGTGATGTATTCATGAGTGTATCATTTTGCTATATTCCAGTGAAGAACAAAAGCAGAACATGTGCCAGAAGTGCTGGCACTCTGAGGAAAACACAGCACAAACTAGTCACTGGGTTTGTCAGGGGTAAATGCTGCACCAGCCCCTCAAGCATTCTTTGGTCTTGGTGCCAACTATGGTATGGGAAACACAGTTTCCATGGATACTTTGGGTGGGAGGAAAGAGAGAAAACACTGCATTCTTCCTCATCCCTTTGTGCCTACACAGAGGTGTTCCAGGAAAGTGCTGGCTAGATGAAGATGAACAGGGGTTGTCCAGATGCAAACACTATGTGTGTAAAATGGAAAGTACATGGCCTCAGGGGGAGGAAGCCAGGCACTATGGGACCAGCTGGAATGTGTAGTTCTGGCTGTTGAGAGAAAGAAGCTAAGCTGGGAAGGAGGGTGCTCTGGACTTAGTCAGAGGGTCAGGAGGTGGGTGTGATGTGGCTGTAGGAGGGGACTGGGTAAGGGGGCACACTCGCAATGCCATCTTCAGACACTTACCAGGTGGAGTGGAATGCAACTCATCAACCCTGCCTGCTCCTAGAGACAAATACACCGTGTTCAGATCAGCAGGAGCCCTCCTAGCCAGCTAGCTTCACCCTTCCCCTTCTTGACCTTCAGGAGCTCAGAACTATCAGAGAACACCCATGTTTTGTTGCTTGTTTATTCTGGACACTAGTGAAGCCTTAGGAAAGAAAGAGAGCACCCAAATCACACTAACTTACCGAGGGCAGTTGGCTCTCCCATCTCCTTCAAACAGGAGTTTCTGCAGCACACAGCCTTGGACAGCAGCCAGAACCCCACAAGGACCACCCTGCAGATAAACACATTACCACCAGTACAAATGGACCCAGGAAAGCTGTCCCTTCCATCCACAAGCTTCTAGACTCAAGTCACAGGGGTCTCCAACAAGGTGATTTGTCTTTGTGTTGACAAGAGGTCAGTCTTGGAGTCATCCTCATGGGAGGAAAGTAACTATTTACAAAGTCAGGTGTGAAGCCAGGGACATCACCACAGGTTTCCTGTCACCTGGGAAATGACTGGTGCTGTGTAGCACCAACAGCCCCCAGCCAGGTTCAAGGATCATCAGAGCAGCAGGCCAGGGTGGCCTCGAAGTTGTGGTGCAAGAGGAAGAGCTGGGTTTTGCCACTCTACCAAGGGAGGCAGAAACTGGCATCTGTGGGCCTTCCTCAGACATCAGGGGCAGGGAAGATCCCAGGGATGAGAAATGGGCCTAGCAGAGCTGCCCTGCTCTATATGTAGTCTTTGGCCTCAGAGTGAGACATCTTTAGGCCTTCCTTGAGACTATCCTGTGGAGTATGTCCAGGGCATGAGCAAAGCCTGCCATCTCATACCTCTGATTCTACTGCTTCCGTGACACCCTCCTCCTCCATTTGCTCTGCACATTTGATGTCTTGGCCTTTCCCATACACTCAACTTTGTCACTGTACTCTTCACTTTGCCACCATCTTTCCAGAGTGCCCTTCTCCAGCTCTACCCATGAAACCCCAGGCCCTTCCCAAGGTTTGGCCTACAAAGGCCCTCAGTGCCTCTAAGCATGGGCAGAGTTACTTTCTGCTCTCTCATGTTGCCATCTCAGTGTCACAGCAAGTGGGTTTGATTAAGGTGTTTCCAGCAAAGTCTTGATGACTTCTCTCACCCCAGCAGCCCCACCTTAAATGCCTGCAGGAGTAAACTGGGGCTGGCCAGATGATTCCACTGTTGTTCTAAGAACTCATCATGTGAATGACACCCCCACTTTGTGCATGACAGCCCAGGAGAAAGGTCCCTGGAACCCCAGGAGCAACCTGCCTTGTTCTGCACAATGCCGTATTTTAGTGAAGGAGTATCATTAAAGGAAAAGCTCTGAAGTTTCCATTCTTCATTGAAGGAGCAGAAGGTAGAACCAAACAGAAGGATCTTTATTTCCTATGGGGAAAGGGAAGGGTGTTATTGGTTGTTTATAAAACAAATAACATCACAAGGCTTGCAACGCAGGCCCTGGGGAGCTTGTCCTGAGCACTAGCAGGGCAGTGCACTTTCTGGCAGTGGTCTCTTTATTTTGCAAGCCCATTCTTCTCATATTTGAGGAAGATAAACCTGACCCTGAGGGTCTTACCTTTGGGAACCACATCAGCCCAAGCTAACATGGGCCAAGATCTTTCTGGTTTCCTGAGAGAGGCCTTGAAATAAAAAAAACTTTGGCTCCGCTGGGTGTGGTGGCACATGCCTTTAATCCCAGCACTTGGGAGGCAGAGGCAGGTGGATCTCTGTGAGTTCAAGGCCAGCCTGGTCTACATAGTGAATTCCAGGACAGCTGGGGCTACAGGGAGACCCTGTCTCAAAAAGACCAAAAAAAAAAAAAAAAAAAAAAATTTGCGCCCTCCAAAACATTTACAAATCAC
>NW_008332644.1:395860-413734 GCF_000622305.1 Nannospalax galili | reverse complement strand
CTTTAATCCCAGCACTTGGGAGGCAGAGGCAGGTGGATCTCTGTGAGTTCAAGGCCAGCCTGGTCTACATAGTGAATTCCAGGACAGCTGGGGCTACAGGGAGACCCTGTCTCAAAAAGACCAAAAAAAAAAAAAAAATATATACTTTGGCTCCTCCAGAGATCTTAGAAGTCCTATGATCCTCCATCAGAAGTTTTCTAACCTGACCTCACATTGAAATTATCTAAGGGGTGCTTAAAAATAAGCCTAATGCTTAGACCACAGGTCAGGCCAATTCAATCTGCATTCCTGAGGGTGAGAATCTAGCATCCAAAGGTTTGTTTGGTTTCTTAGTGTGCTGGTAATGAAAGCTAGGTCTTCTGTATGCTTGGCAAGTGCTCTACTGATGAACAATATCTTGGCCCCGTTATCAGCTTTAAACTGCCCCCAAGTGATTCCACTTTGCAGTTGGCCAGGTTTGAGAGTCAGGGCTTTGGCACAGGGTTGGCCCATGAACCAAATCTAGCACCGACCTAGACTTATAAAGACAATTTTATTAGCACACAACAATGGGCATTTGCTTTCATTTTATCTATGGCTGCTTCTACATCATAGCAGCAGACATGGGTGTGACAGAGACCGAAACCCTAGGCAAAGTTGAAAGCATACTCTCTACTTCTATAGAAAATGATTTCCTCTGGAATGCCACCTGTGAGTGATCTCCCATGATCCCTCCCTGAGCAATCTACTTCCCAGAGGGCTTACCACTACCTCCCAAGGCCTCTTCTCCATTCTTCCAGAGCTCCATCATCTCTAGACTTCAGATGATACTCAGATTGTAGTTCATCTTCCACTAACCCTACTGTTACTGTCCAGATTCCTGGAACACCAATGCTTCCCTACCCTCCGATTCATGATCGTTTATGCCCCCAAGCCATGGTATTACATCTGGGGGAGCTCTGAAGCCTCAAGTGAGCTCTAATCCACTAGGTAGATTGTCTAGTGCCTCTCTGAGACCTCTTCTCAGTGTTAGTTCCTCCTATGGACCCAGATCACTTGCTGCTAGAATCAGTTCTTCTGTCTTTGCCTGAAGTACAAGGAAATCTCTGTGACAGAACTGTCTACATGCCATCATCAAATGTGGGCTGATAGCACACTGGATAAATGAATTCATTTACCAGGGCTTGGTTCCCCTTCTTGTGCCAAATATAACCATGACTATGCCTGAAATGCATTTCTCAGATGCCTAGAAACTATAGACTTATGTTTTCTGACTAAATCCTGTCTCTATTTAGTCTCCAGGATGCCACAGTGTGTCCGACAACCCAGAAGCCTGGGCCTTGCTTACTTCAGGTGCCCTGGGCCCTGGTCCTCCTCTCTTGCTGTGAGTCTTGTGCCCTCTGACTGCACTGGGACATACTCTTGCTAGATGGTCTCTAGGGGCCTCCAAGAGTCCAGCTGAAAATGGGAGTGCCTTCTGCAGAGGACAATAGTCTTGTGGCTACAGATGGTCAGAGCATGGACTCACAGCTTGAGGGCCCCTTCCATGTGTCTGACCCTCCGTGGCTTCAAAAGAGAGTAGAGGAGCAGAGGGAAGCAGAGAGGAGAGAAAAGGGGAAGGAAAAAAATTTTAAATCTTGTATATTCTGATCTGTGTGCTAAGTGCACAGTTAAGTGGAAAGGGAAGGAGGACGGCTGAATCTCCAAGAACTTCTAACCTGTCTTCTGGATGCTGGCTGGAAGGCCAGTAGGGAACAACAGGAGCAGTGCTCCATCCCATGGGAGTCTCACAGGAGCCCCAAAGGAAGAGTGAGCTACCCTGGCAGCCCAAGGTCACAGACACATCCAGTATCCCTGCCAAGGAGGCTGCAAAGGCCAGGAACCTGATCCCTATGCCCTGTGGCCATGGGTTCCTCTAGGAGGTTCAAACCTGGGTGTGCTAACTTCTGTCCTTCCCACCCTACAGCTACCTGAAGCCTAGTGCCAAAGGTCAGGGTAGGCATAGGGCCAGCCAGTCTCACAGGATAACCATCCTCTTGTTGCTGTTACACTGCACTGGTGCACGGCTGTGGTAAGGTAGCTCTGAGTCATGAAAGAGCAGGACCCTGCAGTGTCTACAAGAAGGCACAGACTCCACCCCCCTTCTTCTCAGGGAGGCAGGGGAGGATCCAGGACTAAACAGTTTTCCTGACCCTTGGTTCACGTTTCTTGAACGTCACACCCAAGTTTCTACTTCAACAGTGACCAAGAGATTACAATGAGAACTATTGGGCCAAAAATATTAGTCACATGATTTGCATCAGGATGTGTTTACCACAGACTTCTTGCATCTCTGAGTTGACACCTACCTTTGCTGCTAAGAAGTCAATTGGCTTTGACGAGATTTGCAGCTTGTGCATCGATGGAGGTGGGCACAGGATGATTTCTTCCTTAGTCAGTTCATCCTCAACATCCTCTGAAAGAAAGCATGCCATGGAGTGGCTCAGGAAGAATGGAATGGGAAGTCACTAACACCCCACTGAAAAGTCTGGAGACTCTTGAAAAGTGCCTGACCCTGCATCCAGCCTCCACGCTGGACCCTACTTGTCTCTCACTGTGCCAGAGGATGCTGATGGCTAGTCTGCTAGAAACGCCACGTGTGGGCAGAGTGAACTACATACCTAGTACCTAAAGCCAGTGAGTGAGCCAGGCCCAGCAAGGTCCAGCTCAGACACATTTCTTAGAAAAGGCAGGCAGGGACACAAGTCTGTCACCCTGAGGATACATGAGAGGAGGTCAGTGTTAGGGAAGGAGATATTACAGTTCTGGAAAAGCAGCAGAGGTAGATTCTTATTACTGACATTCATTGGCCACTTGGGTTGTATCACTCAACTCCCATTTGGCCCTTCGAGAGCTTGATTACCACTTCCCCCACTTACAGTAAGGATGGTAGATAGCTGCCCCAAATCAGACACAGAGATGGTGGTAGAGGCAAGACACAAACCAAGTGGACTGTGAATCACTCAGCACCTTGCCTCCCTTGGACCTCCAGCCCAAAGGGCACCAGACCATCTCCTGTCTATCTCCCCATACACCTGGGAGAACTGAAGCTGAAGAGAGAATCCTGCCGGAGTCTTGGCAGCATCAGCCTGTGACATCTCAGCTGGCTGAGACCCCCTCTCACCTTCCCCTCTGCTGCTGCACATACTGACGCGCAAATGATGGACACCAGAAGGAACCCTTGGATAAGCTGAGCACAGGCACTGCAGAGAGGGGTAAGGAAGGGCTTATGCCGACTTCCCAGAGTAACACGTATGTGCACCCCACTCAACTGCCTCTTTTTCCCACCTGGGGTAGAAGCAGACACCATACAAGGCAAACTCTAGAGGCTTATCCACTGAATAAGAAGCTACGGCATGGAAAAAGGAGGGGCCTGTTAGGAAGAAGGATTTTAGCAGGAGAGGAAGGGGGAGAAGATAGGGTAAGGGGTGAAAATGACTAAAATTCATTTATACATGTATGAACATATGAAACTGACAAAGTACAAAAAAAAAAGAAAAAAAATCTGAACTTAAGAAGCTGAATTTAAATGAGAAACTTAGTTAGAATCTCTGAAAACATTACACCATGACCACAGCCTTACAAAAATAACCAGTAATAGAGACCAGATGTTCATCCAGCAATATGAATGGACCTTAAAACTGGGTAGAGAAAGTAAGAAACCAAACAAGATGGCAAATATAAAACATGCACACCAAGAAAGGCTACAAACTGTATGGAAACCTAAGAGACTGGATGTTTGTGGAAGATGGAGAGCAGAGACCTAAAGGGAATAGGGAAGGAGAACTGGAGGAAAGCTGTCAGGCAGGCTGTGTAAGGGTGCATGGTGAGAACAGACACAGGGTTAGTCCCACCCTGTAGGCCCCAACTACAATCCAAGTGACTCCACCAGGCCTGAAGTTCAACTTGCAATGCTTGGGGTCAGGCTGCTTCCCAGGGGATGAAAGGGGCACTATTTAAGTCTATTTAGAGACCTCTCTTTAAAACGTTATTGTCAAAGGCAGGGGCACCCAGGTCAGCAACACGCTCTGCCCATGAGTTGAGTCTGGGATGAAGGCCAGGGGCCTCAAGAAGCAGGGGCTGTGACATACATAGGGTGGGGGCTTGTTCCTCCTGAAGCAGGCAGCCTCCCCTGGCTTCTGCAAAGAGGACCTGGCCCAGTGCAGGGAACTGGTTCAGGATCACATAGCAGGCCTGAGATCCAGATGTGGTGAGACCGCCATGCAAGGGAAAAACAAAGCCTGGAGGAGCAACATGCTGGCCAAGCAGACCAAGCTGTCTACAAATGCCAGTGCTTTGAGAATGCTATTTTTAGGCCCTCCTATGAACGTCTGGTTGAACAGAAGCAAGAGGTTTTTTTTCTTACTTCATATACCCTTTGCAGAGAAAAAAATTATACATGGGCATGTGGTATTGAGAGAGAGAAAAAAAAAACCTCACATTGCATTTGAGTGGGACCCAAAGCAAGAAGCATCGTGCTCAGCCCACAGTTCCACAGGAAGAACAGCCGCCTCTAGAGCTCTTTCTGATGAGCTATTTGAACATGGTATCTCTATCAGTGAGTCAGTACTTCTCACTGACCCCAACACATCTACTGGAAGGCCCCCAACACCAGACACCAACATTCTTTCTCCCTCTCCCAGTGTCCCAACATGAATCCTCAGCCTTCTCCAACCACTGCTGCTCTAGCCTCAGGATTTACCCATCTTTAAAACACCTCATCTCCACCTCACCTTCTCTCCCCACAGCCCCAGGGATTGTTGTGCACTTATCTATTGATTCACTCATTCATTTGCAGTACTGGGTACTGGACCTGGAGCCTCATGTATGCTATGCAAGTGCTCTACTACTGAGCTGCCATGAGGGGTCAGGGAAGAAGCCCACTGGTGTGACATCTGAGCAGATCTGAAACACTTGAGATGACCTGGGACAAAAGAGCCTCCTCACTTTGTCCTATCTCCAGAGCCTCGTCAGGCTCCAATGCTGGATTCTTACATGGAAATCCATGCTACGCCAAGTCCAGACAGCCCCGATGCACAGTCTTGCATGACGACCCACAGCACAAAACTTCAGCGGCTCCTTACACCCAGTGTTCAGCCCAAACTTTAGCACAGCAATCAGAATCCTTCTGTCTACCCCAGCTTCATCCTGATGTCCACTCCAGTGCAGGCCCCACTCCGCCCACCAGCATCTATCTCTCTCTCACTCTCACTCAAGAGTCTCTGCCTGCGTAGTTTCTTCCACATCCCCCAAGACCTGGCCCATCCTTTAAATGGGCCTGAATTCCACCTTGCTATGGAAATTTCCAGAACCCATCACAGAACTTGGCTTCTACACCTCTTGAAGTAGTTCAGACACTGGTCCTGTACTTCACACATTGCTATGGGAGAGCACCTGTCTCTGTCCCACTCAGCCCTGTTCTGCTCATGTCCTAGGGAGCTGCCTAACAAAGGCTCTCTAACCCCCCACCAAAAAAAGAAAAAAAACAGAAAGAAATGTTGCTCCTTCACAGAATGCGCCACCACATTTCTGTACCACTATATCCCCTCCCTCAAGACTTCTCTCTGCTTCTCTCTTTAACTCATTTCTCATCCTTCATCTCCTTTTCCTGTTCTAAACATTATCTGAGCCAGGAGCAGAGAGGGGGTTCTACCCCCTCCAGGAAGAATGTGCATACACTTCAAACAGCTGGCTTCTGAAAATTGCTAAACACTTCTTTCCAAGAGATGATCTCTGGGTTCTGAAGGCCGAGAACAACGTTGCTTTGCATCCATACATCGGTGGCTTTCATCAGAAAATCTTCAAGTGCAGCACCTCCCAAGACTTTGGATGCCAAGGCTTCCTGGCTCCATCCTTAACTCTGCACGGCCATGAATAGACGCCTGCCCTTCCTGGGCAGGGCCACATCATCCTCACCAGTGTTTCTAGTGATTCCTGAGGCTCTGGTACCTCTAAAGTGAGTTAAGCAACATAAACAAGCCTGCCCCCATGATCAGAGAACGGGCCGCACTTGCAATTAGATCAAAGCCTGTGGTCAGCTACACTCTCACACAAGAACTTCTGAGGGGCATGCTTTCCTCCTACAGCATGAAAGGGAGTTCTTAAAAGGGAAAAGGGAAGTCTGTGAACAGCTCCTATATACCAAGAAGGCCCAGCGGGTAAAGGGCTGGCTTCCAAGAGGGGAGCAAATGTCCAGAGCACAAAGTTCATCCTCTCGCATCCAATCCCTGGCCCGTCATCCTCCACTGCACTGTTGGTTCCCCCACTCTCAGTAGTCAGCAATTACAGACAGAGAGAAAATGCTTCAGAGCTGGAGTGCAAACCATCTGTCTTGCTCTCACAGAATGGTGACATGGATATATCTACACATGAACTGCACAGGGCTGAGCAGTAATGCTGAACCCCTCACACACTCACTGTGCACTCTTCACCTGAATCATGCTTATAAACTTAAGGGGATGAGCCGCCCCAGGCAGAGCTAGAGCTACACAGTATTTTGACCTAGAATTGTCATCTGGAAACCTCAGTCAGTTCTCGATGATCCCAAATCAGTCTCTGCCTGTAAACCCTCAAGTACAGATGGTCCAGACACGATCTATTTTTTGTTAGTTTGATTTGAGGAGACAATCTATTTTTTGTTTGGTTGGTTGATTTGGTTTGGTTCTGGGATAGGGTCTGCCGTGTGGCCTAGGCTAGCCACCAACTTGAGATCCTCCTGTCTCAGCCTACCAAATGCTGGGACTGCAGGCATGTGTCACCACACCCATCTATGACCAAGCCCTCTTCTAAGAACTGACAGGGAGAAAAAGGCAAGCAGCAGGTGCAGACACTGATGGAACAGTGGCAGATGAGATGGAAACTTCTACCCCAGTCCAGCAGGACTTCTGCGACACACCTCCCAAGTAGAGCAACCTGGGGGACCCTGGATGGACAGTCCCACCTACCTAGCTGCAGGACATCCGGCTCGTCATCTACCTTGTCAGACACTGACTGAGTTTTCCTGGAAAAAAAAGACAATGTCATTGTAGAGGGGAGAATGACAGAGAAACAAACAGCACAGCACAAAGAACACTGGCCCTGTCATCCAGTGTGTGCCTTGAGCAGGCTGCTCCCTCATCCAGCTACAGGCTCCACAAGGGAAGGGACCAAATGGCTCCCAGGGGCCTGTCAATGCAATGTCCTCTTAACGATGCACACACACCAGTCAGCCAGTAGAGATGTGCCAAGCCCGAATGGTGAGATACTTCACTGATTTCATTCTGATATTCTGGGGGACACACATACAGAGGTCAAATCTTGTCAACTGTACAGACTGCTTCCACTTCATATCCCAAGGCTTCGAGCTCTTGTTTGTTTTCCTATCTCCCAGTCTCCTTGTTGCCCCCCCACCCCCCAAATAAAATGGCCATTTAGGAGAGACTTCTGGAATACACTAATGTGTTTAAAGGAAACTTCCATTATCTTTCTGTGGATCTGATATGTTAACTTGGGTGTGCGCATGCACACAGAGCATTAAGACACTCCGTCCCTGTGGCAGCTTGGCTCTGACTTGTTTTCCTTCATCATGCATCAATCTGAACTAAAGGAAAATCAATTCTTAAAAAGAACACATTAAAAGTAGCACTATTACATCATTCTCCAAAAACTCATTTACTATGTTTAAAAAACAATGACAGTTCTTTTGAACATGGCATTGAAATATATTTTCCTGCAACCTCTTTGCAGGGTAAGATATGGCTGCACTAACAATCATAGTGCTGCCACGGTGCACCCCCATTGAATTGGTTTCCTCCTGAAGATGTATGAGGGGTGTGAGTGGAAGACGTGCAGGACAAGCAGTCCTCAGCTTGTGCTCATGCTTCTCTGTGGCTCCAGGACTGAGAGCTCTTTCCCCCTCCCCGCAAGCAGCCTAGGTCTCCTGGTACCCTCCGTACACAGTGAAGCTACTTTCCCTCATTCAAACCTAAACAACAACCCCTGAGTCCCACACCACCAGGATTCCATAGGCATTTGCATGGGGCCCAGGTATAGTAAAGAATGCACTGGGGAAAGGTAGGAGGGAGGGCTCAGGACTGGAGGGAGGGCTGAAACTTGTAGGAGGCTCCTGGATGCAGAGCCCCACCCCTACTATGAGGAAGAACTGAGCTGAGCTTCACCACCATCAAGAGCTTCTTCCCACAGAGCTCTCTAACCCCATCTGCTCCACAGCAAAGCCTAAGGGCCTCACTCCCTGTTCTTTCCATGCCTATACACCATGCCTCCGTATTGGATCCCCTTTTACTGATTTATACTAATCCCCTAAAGCCCAACTGGAGGGCCTCACCCAAAGGACACTCAGCTATTTCAACATTTACCTCCTATCACACAAGAAGCTTTCTGTCAAGATTATCTCCCTGTCCAGAGGACCCCTAGATAGGCAACAAAAGAACAGACAGAAAGCGTAAGATGGCACAGCAGGCCAGCCCCCAAAATATCCACATCCTAATTCCCAGAGCTTGCAGTCATGATCTTAAAGTGCCATGGAACTGTGATGGATCTGAGGTAGGGGATGATCCTGGGTCTCCAGGTAGAAGCAATGTGGGCACAAGCTTCCTTCCTTATATGAGAAGAGCAAAGGAGATGGGACCCAGGAGAGGAGGATGACAAAAGGGACTGGGGGTGACACAGTCTGCAGACGGAAGAGCCACAGCCAAGGAACACAGATGGACAGTGGAATATAAAAAGGCAAAGACACCGGTTCTCCCCAGAAGCCTACAGAAAGATCTATCCATGCCAGAACCTTAGCATTAGCCCAGTGAAATTGATTTTGGACTTCAGCCTACAAAACTAGGAAACAATGGATTTGTGCTGCTTGGCCATGGAATGAGAAACTTGCTACAACATCAAGATGGAAAGAGATGCACCTGGGAAGAGCTGCAACCAAGCAGGAAGATCAGACTGTGGGCTTTCTTGTCTCACTGTTTCAGATGTCCAGCCTGAGCCAAGCTCCAGAGGGTGTGGAAGGCGGCAGTGACCCTCATGTAAGTTAGGCAACTTACACAAGGTTGCACAGCTTAAAAGGGCCAATGCCTGGACTCAAACCCAAGCTACTGGCTTCAAACACTCCACTCTTCTCTTTCTTCTAATTTACATATGCTTCCCCTGCAAGAAACTTCCAGGGTATCCTGAGATCTGTGAGACAGAGTCCAGTCCTCCCAAGTGTTCCCGGTGTCTCTCGGTGAGAGGTGGGGATGATGTGCTGGCTGGGCAGGGAACAGCAGGGCCTCTCCCTGGTCATGGGACTTCTACCCAGAGGGCCATCCATCAGCTGCGGGAGCAGCTTAGAAGCTTTGTGTCGGTGTCCCATAGATCTCCTCACCAAAGGCGGCCTCAAGTGCGCTCACATGTGGAGAATGTGCTATTGTTCCTTTCATGTGTCTTATGGCATAAGCACTGCAAAGTTTAAAAGGTCAGTTTAAAGGCATGTTCTTGCCTTTGAGTGAAAACTACTAGAACAACAATGACAGAGAAAGATAAATCATGGTTTTAGAACACAGTCTCCAAGTGTCAGTTGTACAGACAGCCCAGAGGCATGTGTCAGGGTTTGCATCCAATAACCCAAGGCTAGCAGCTGACACATAACTTGTCCCACCCAGAGGGTCTCCACCTCTTGTTCTTGCTCCTCATTGTACCCTACAGAGAGAGGGAAGGGCCAGGGGTCCTATGTTCAGGAGTGCATGAGACCAGGTAGAAAGAGCCACTGGGAGACCTGGGTTTTTGCACCCACTCTCCCCAAATCTATATGGCCATGGGAAAGGCACTTGTATTCTGGAGGAACCAAGTTCCTTATCTATATCATGGGTGGGGGCTGAGTGTCTCTACTCATTGTGGGACATGACTAAGTACAGGTCTCTGAAGGACGGGCATGCTCCATTTGTGGCCTTCTGGAAGATTCTTTACTGCCCTGGCATCCTGACACCCTCAGAAATATCATCCGCTCTTAGCGCAATGCAGAGGGAAGGTATCTCTTGAGAACGGAGGTAAGGATCACCTTAATGAAACATCAGAACCCCAGGGAGTAGAGTTCAGTTTGACTCCTACTCCTGTGGCACAAGAACCTAGAATCTAAGAAACTAACAGAAATTTTCTCAAGTCGGTGGTGCCTGGGATAGCTAACAGAGGCAATGTGAAAAGAACATCTCTCAAACACTGAGTGATACACCTTGAGTGAAGGGAGAAAGAGGGCCAGCAGGCATGGCAGCACACTCAAACTGAGACAACAACCTGAGACATTTCACATTAGCGAGCCCAGGGGCAACTCTCAGGGGAATGAAACTTTAAGACAAGAAGACATTATGGAAAAAAAGTGAGTGTTAGTAATGGGTATATTAAATACTGGAAAAGATTCATGAGCCTGCTACTAAAGAAAGAGAGAATGTGAAGGGGGAAGAGAGAGAGAGAGAATAGTGAAACTAGAAAATCACCACTTTATATCAATTTTATTATTTACATAAGACAAATATCATCAATAGATGCTAATACTACTGGATCAGAGATTTGTAGGAACAGGCTATTGCATGACCTGCAAGGTGATTACTTCTTAATTACAAAGGGGAATGCTGTCTCTGTAGTAATGGAGTGATTGACATATACTACCTTAATGCAGTACCCCAACTTACCATCACCAAGCCTACAAGAACATTTTAGGGACAGGTGAGTGGCCTTTGATTGGATGTCTAAGCAAAGGCTGGGCCTCATCCTTCTGTGGCCACACAGAGTAGTTTCAGGCCCCACAGAGCCTGTGACGATGCTGAATTAATGTGGACTGTCCTGAGTGTGGACAGGTGGGAGAAAGTTCCTGTCCTTAGGAAGTTTGGGGTGAAGTGCCATAAATACTGAATTTTATTCTCAAATGGATCATTAAACCATTAGGGAGGAAGAAAGATGAGAGATCAAATTTGACAAAACTGAGGAACTGCTAGAGGGTTTTTTGTTTGGGGGTTTGGTTTTTGGCATTTGGGGGGGGTCAGCACTTAGGTGGGTTTGGTTTTTGGCATTCATTCATTCATTCATTCATTCATTCATTCATTCATACAAGGTCTCCCTGTAGCCCCAGTTAGCCTGGAACTCACTATGTAGACCATGCTGGCCTTATTCTCACAGAGATCTGCCTGCCTCTGCCTCCTGAGTGCTGGCATCAAAGCTATGTGCCACCATATCCAGCTCACAATTGCCAGACTTGGGTGGAAGTTACACATATGTTCATTTACTACATGTTCATGTACTACAGGCTTGAGCTTGAACATAGATGGGGTACAGTAAAGCAATAATGACTAAACAGAGCTTTTGAGTGACATTATCCAGATGTGACTCAGTTGGGAAAGAGAGAAGATAGATGAAAGGACATGTATGAGACACTGAAAACCTTGACATCCAGTGTCCCTTGAAAAGGAGTCACCAAAGGAAAGAAAAACAGAATGGGGAAAGGAAAATACTGAAAAGAAAACTGCTAGGAATGAACCGCTATGAATCTTCACAGACATATAAGGTGCCTCAATGAGACATGTAAGCACACATGCACACTTAGACATGTTGTGTTGAGACTATCAGATGGGCAGAGAAGAAGATCTGAGAGAGAAGATGGATCACCTCCAGACAGTGATGTCAACAGCAGGCTTCTGGGTGGCAGCAATAAAGGCGGTAAGACAGGGAACTAGCATTTTCAGAGTGATGAAAAATGACTGTTAATGTGGAGATTCCCAGGTAAAACTATCATTAACAGTAAGGGAAAGATGAAGACACTGTCAGACAGAGGCTTTACGTTCACAGACTTGCACTGAGTAAACTACAGGAAGGAAGGAAAAGGGGAGAAACTGGCAGACATCTAAATAAAACTAAATGATAAGGGACAATTAAAAACAACAATAGCAGCAGCCACCTTGGAATGCCGAAAACAAAGTGAAACACCATGCAACAGACAGCAAACACAAAGTGGAGAAAGTGGTCACCAGAATTCAAACTTTGCATTTTGAAAACAACTGATTAGGCTTGAACTGTTAAGCCAATCATGATTAAAAATTTAAGAGTAAATGCTAAAACTATAAAAATACAATACATAACTTCCAAATTAGAAAAAAAAAAAGAAAACAAAGAAGGAAAGAAATACCAACGGATGTACAAAAAAAAGTGCCACTAGGAAACAGTTGGGAAGTTTCCTGAAAAGTTGAGCATGACCCTCTGACTCTACAGTGACACTCCCGGGCACAAAGGGCCAGAGGACTGAACAGAGGGTCTCAGACAAGTGCAGCACTCAAATGTCCACAGCAGCATTACTTACAGCAGCCAAAGGGTGGGAGACATGGAATGCCTATCAGTAGGTAAGTGCAGAAACCAAATGCTACGGACCAAACAATAGAATACTATTTTGCCACAAAAATGACACACTGATGCACACTACACTGCCAGTGAGCCTCAAGGGACCAGACAGACACAAAAGGTCACATGTCACACAATTCCATTTGTGCAGATATCACAGGATGCCAGCTGCCTAGAGCTTTGGGGGCAGGCGGGGGGGGGGTGGAATGGGAGAAACTGCCTAATGACTAAATAATCTTACTTTGGGGAGATGAAAATGTTTTAAGCTATGTAGAGGTGGTAGTTACATGACATTGGGACTGTACTAAATGTTCATTTTATAGTGGTCAAGTCAAAAAGAAAGGAGGAAAATAAGAAAAACGAATGTGTGACTGAAGCAGTGAAGTGGTTAAGAGCACTGGCTGCTCTTGCAGAGGGCTGGGTTCAGTTCCCCGCACTCACATGGCAACTCACTAGCACCTGTAACTCCAGTCCCAGGGGATCCAGTGTCCTTTTCTGGCCTCCCTGGGGCATAAAGTATGTTTTGTACATGTAAGCCAAACACTCATACACTCATACACACAAAATAAAAATAAGTGAATCTTTTTTTGAAAAAGAAAAACTGTGGCAAAATGAAATCATGCAACATAATAAGATGAATAAAAGCAATTACATCGGTAATTACAACAAAGTCAAACAAATTTGCAGCTAAAAGACAGACTGATTTTGTTTCATTGCCTCTGTGGTCAGTTCCTTCCTTCCTTCCTTCCTTCCTTCCTTCCTTCCTTCCTTCCTTCCTTCCTTCCTTCCTTCCCTCCTCCTTCCCTCCTCCTTCTTCCTCTCATCTCCTCTCCTCTCTCTCTCTCTCTCTCTCTCGTCTGTCTCTCTCTCTCTCATTCTTTTTGATAACGACACCAAGGCAAGTTTATTCTGAAGTGTTATACCCCAATACTGACTCTCTCACTGAGCTACACCCCCAGCCCTACCCACAAAATGTGATTTACAACAGGAGTAACTTCAAGCTATCTTAGACCACTAGTGAAAACAGCCATGCATGGCCCACAGCACTGAAGTTAGAGGCAGCGCTGTAGGTAATGATCTCACTGGCCTAACTCAAAGGATGGCTGTCATCACTCATGCTAGGTTCTTTCCTATATGAGGCTTTTCAAGACACCTTTTGCTAAGTTTTAGATAGCTGTTGCCACTATACAAGTGCTCAGCTGTAATTTACCCACTTTCACTCACACAAACACTCATACTTCTTTATACAGCCAATCATCCTGGAATATGAAGTCACCTCTGATCCCTACAAAACGTGTAAGTAAAACACCAGCACTCCTCATGGACCAGCATCCTATTTCTATCCCCAGCACAGAGTCCAGTATTCCTGCATGGCCAACTTCTCAACAGCTGAGATCTGAGGGAGGGTAAGGAATACACAGTAGGCGTTACTCAAATGCCTGAGAAGAAGATGGCTTAAATAGTGTGGGAGCAGAAATGTGACCCATCTCACTGATGGAATGAGAACTGCTCTGCAATCTGCTAGCCCATGGCCTTTTATGTAATGTGCTGGATAGCTTTAGTGTCAACTTGACACACCTGGGTTGAGGGAGTCTCAATTGGGGAACTGCCTCCACTGGACTGGCCTGTGGCCATGTCTGAGGGGCATTTTCTTGATGAGTGATGTGGGAGGGCCCAGCCCACTGTGGGTGGTGCCACCCCTGGGCAGGTGGGCCTGTGTTGCATTAAGAAAGCAGGCTGAGCAGGGGCCAGGGGAGCAAGCCAGTAAGCAGCATTCCTCCACAGCCTGTGCTCCAGCTCCTGCCACCAGGCTCCTGCCCTGAGTTCCTACTGTGGGCTCCCTGATGAACTGTGACCTGGGAGATGTAGGATGGAATAAACCCTTTCCTCCCCAAGTTGGAGTGGTCAGAGTGTTTTGTCACAGCAATGGAGAGACAAACTAGGACATGCAGGCAACACTGTAGGGCAGCAACAACACATTATAGACCACACCTCCTGCAAAGCCAGGCCTCTGTGTTCTCTCAAGAGACACGCAACACAAAAGCCAAACAGCAAAGCGTGAGGAAATACACCACCTGTGAGCTAGCTATTAAAAGCTCGTAAGACCGAATGTTATCAGAGAAAACGGACTTTGGAGTTAAAACATTATTAGTGATAAGTCTTATTACAGAATTAAAAAGGGAAAATTTAGTCACCATGAATCTCTGTATTCCTAAAAGCAGTCTCAAAGGAGGTAACCAAAACTTTGACAAAAGGAGAAATTGTTCAATTCATGAGTATAGGATGAAATTTTAGTACACCTCTCTTGAAAAATAATAGAGCAAACAGAAAAAAAAATCTAACCAAGAATAAAGAATATTTGAAAATTAAAATAACATGCTTGATTTAACACATCAAATCACTAAACAATATATCTTCTTGGCAAGCCTTGAGGCACATATAAAAGCTGATCACACAGCAAGTCACAAATCTCAAAATATTCCAAACTGCATTTTTGGCTACAAAGAAATTTTAAAAGAATTTCATACTAAAAAGCTATCTTCTCTAAACTCCTCTCCCAAAGGAATTAGTACATGAGTAAATTCCAGAGAAATAATAGTAGAAATTAGAAAACATTTCAAGGGTTACACTGAAAACACTGGAGAAGCAGTAAAGGATGTAGAGGGAATGGAACATAAAGACACCTATTACTGTGGAAAGTGAATGGGCAAAGAGCTAAGCCTGGAGAGACAGCCAGCCAGGTGAGAACAGAAGGGCGGGAAAGTAAGCACAAGATTCCAAAGTCAACAAATGAGAAGTGGACTCAGCAATCCCCAAAACTAGATCTTTGAAGACACTAAGGGAAACCAACCCTCTGGAGTCCAGGCATCATGACTGACAGAGAAAAGGGAAGCATAATTAGCTGTATCAAGAGGAAAAGGGGGCATCAAAACTAAACATCTGAAATAGAATATTTTCAGTAGAAGCAAAGAACATGGATAGGGTCAAAAGAATACATTTGAAAATTGAAAAACTGGACCATAGTCTACAAAACTCACAAAACTTGGATGGTGAGATGCTTCAGTGGGTAAAGGCACTTCCCACATGAGCCTGGCAACCTCAATTCAAATTCTGGAACCCACATAAAAATGGAAGGAGAACTGATTCCACAAAGTTGTCCTCTGACCTTCCTATTCACAGTATGGCATAGACATGCACACACAGACACACACAGACACACAGACACACACACACACACACACACAGAGGCATGGATCCACACACATATAAACTTTTTCAAAATCACAAAATTGACTCAAGAATGAACAGAAAACCTGAAGCTATAATCGTTTTTTTAAAAGCACTGCCAGGCAGGGTGGCACATGCCTGCAGCACCAACACACACTTCAGGAAGCTGAGGCCAGAGGAACACTTGACCCAGGAATTCAATACCAGTTGTGCAACATCATAATGCCTCAATCTTAAAAGTAATACCTGCTTTAAAAGGCATCAATATGCTGGGCTTGGTGGTGCACGCCTTTAATCCCAGCACTTTAATCCCTGCAGGGGCAGGTGGATCTTTGTGAGTTCAAGGCTAGTCTGGCTACATAGTGAGTTCCAGGTGAGCTGGGGCTACAGGGAGACCTTGTTTCAAAAAGAACACAAACAAAAAAGTCATCAATTTAAAATTCATTCTATTTTCCACCTCAACGTACACATAAATAGTTTTGCTGATGTGTTCCCCCAAACAGACAAACTCTGTCCAGTTTCCATTCTGCACATAGAGCCTTCTGACCCTGGGCCCCCACCTAGCTACGAATCCAGGGCATCCCTGAAGCTCTGCGTGGGGGAGGTAGGTTTCTGGCTTTTTTGTTAGTCATTTTTTTTACTGATAAAATTAATAACAGTCTTCCCTCAGAAAATGGTTGTGAAAACAAAATGGGTGACTGTATCAAGTGCATACAGAACACAGCTCCCCGACAACAGCGGCTATGTATGAGCCTAGATAATGAAGAATGAGGCTAGAAGAACCTTGACTCCCCAAGCCTCACAGTTGCATATGTAAGTGCAAAAGATAAAACAAACCCTAGACAACTGCACTGGCATAAGTCTGAAGAAAATTATGGCCCCATAGGGATGCAAAAATACTTTTAACAGTAAAATTTTAATAGTGTAATTCATACCAACACATCAGAGTTTTCTTTAAATTATTTATTTAATAACCATATAATTAGAAGAAGCATTTCATTACAACTACAACAGCATTGACATATTCAATAACAATTTTCTGAGCTAAGATGCATCTTTTTCAAAATTGGCTATAAATTTTTGGGTTTACAGTTGAATTGTTGCAGTTATATATTTTACTCAGTTTAAACCCTGTAAGACATAAAATTAAATGAGGTTTTAAACTTTGAAAAAGATCTCGATTTCATTATTAAAATACAGAGTTTCATACAGAAAAATTCATTTTTAATGCAATTGACACTAAGATGTACATGCGTTTCTAATCTCTATATATCTGATTATTACTAGGCACAATCGGTTACTTTCTGAGCTCCTTGGCATCTGAGCATGGATATAGTCATCAGATAGATTTCAATGGTAAGGTTTTTCACATCTACTACTTATTAAGGAGCAAACTTTTATGCTTTGAAGAATTTTTTTTTATTTATACACGAATTTCCCAGGTAGCACCCTCCCATAGCCTCCCTCACCTGATTAGAGCCCTTATACTCTGATATCCCTGCTACAGTCTGCTGTGTTGTCGGTACCCCCAGCCATCCCAAACTACTTGCCCTTCTGGTGAATCTAGTCAGCCTATCTAGAGGTCTTTGTTTTAGGAAGGTCAGCTGTTCCTCATCTAGCGGTAATCAGTTGTCTCTATTCCTTTGGATAAGATTGGGGTCTGCTGTTCATTTTCCCAGTTCTGTGCTGGGTTCATTCTGGGAATCTTTTGGCCATCTTGGCCAATAACTCAAAAGAAGGTATCGCTTGTCTGGCATTGTTGCTTGTTATGTAGCCTTTAGCTATACATATGGACTCTTATGAAGTTATGTTGGGCCATTTAATCGTTGGTTATACTTTCCTTTTGGGTGTTCAAGGCCATACAGTTGATCCAGATAAACTGATTTATTTTAACTCTTAAGGTCATTTGAGGATCTCTTCCTCAGGGGTCACATGGGCTTGGGAGGAGCCCCTGGCTCCTTTCTTTTACCAGTTCTGCCTATGTGAAGATAAGTCAAAGGTCCTGCTCGACCATGGTTGGCTTCGCTTGGAAGCATGGAGGAACTGTCTCCTCTGTCTTGACCCTCGTCTTTATAGACTGAACACTGGTTCAAGTCCATCTGGTGGGGTCTCCTCAGCCTCCTTGATCAAGAGGACAGGTGACCCACCACCATTACAGGACATTTTGAGAGATGCTCATATTCCTCTAGAACTAGTTGACCTAGGAGGGCAAGGAGCAAAAACTAGTTGACCTAGGAGGGCAAGGAGCAAAAACTGTTCTTTATGTCCCTCTGA
>NW_008332644.1:394049-394832 GCF_000622305.1 Nannospalax galili | reverse complement strand
TCTTTTGAGAACTCTCTGTTCAGCTCCTTAGTCCATCTTTTAATTGGGTTGCTTGTCTTGGTTCTTTGTTATTTATTCTGGTTATTAAATCTCTGTCGGATGTGTCGCTGGTGAAGATTTTCTCCCATTCTGTGGGTTTTCTGTTTGCTTCCTTGGTTGTCTCCTTTGATGTACAGAAGCTTTTTAGTTTAATGAGGTCCCATTTGTTAATTCTTGCCCTTGTTTCCTGAGCAATTGATATCTGGTTTAGAAAATCCTTTCCTACACCTATATCTTGTACATTTTTCCCAATGTTTTCTTCTAATAGCTTCAGAGTTTCAGGTTTTGCATGGAGATATTTGAGCCATTTGGAATTGACTTTTGTGCAGGGTGAAAGACAGAGGTTTAGTTTTCATTCTTCTACAAGTGGAGATCCAGTTTTGCCAGCACCATTTGCTGAACATGCTGTCTTTCCTCCAGTGAATGTTCTTGGCCCCTTTGTCAAATATCAGGTGGGTGAAATTGCATTTGCTTATATTGGGGTCTTCAATTTTGTTCCATTGGTCTATGAGTCTATTTTTGTGCCAGTACCATGCTGTTTTTATGACTATAGCTCTGAAATACAGCTTGAAATCTGGTATAGTAATTCCCCAGACATTGCTCTTAGTGCTTAGGGATTCTTTGGCTGTCCAAGGTCTTTTGTGCCTCCATATGAATCTTAGGATAGTTTTTT
The DNA here is from genome assembly GCF_000622305.1 of Nannospalax galili. NCBI lineage: Eukaryota > Metazoa > Chordata > Mammalia > Rodentia > Spalacidae > Nannospalax > Nannospalax galili. Next base: position 394,120 of record NW_008332644.1, on the reverse strand, counting down.
CCAGTTCTGTGAAAAAGTGTCATGGAGATTTTTCACAGAACTGGAAAAAACTATCCTAAGATTTTTCCAAT
>NW_008332644.1:388475-393154 GCF_000622305.1 Nannospalax galili | reverse complement strand
TATGTTCCCTCCAGCTCAATTTCTTCTAGGACTTTGAACATAAATGCATGTTGAATTTTGTCAAAGGCCTTCTCTGCATCTATTGAGATGAACATGTGGTTCCTGTCTTTGAGCCCATTTATAGGATTTATGACGTTTATTGAATTTCATATATTGAACCATCCCTGCATCTCTGGGTTAAAGCTGACTTGATCATGGTGGATGATCTTTTTGATGTGCTGTCTGTATGCAGTTTGCAAGTATCTTGTTGAGAATTTTTGCATCTATGTTCATTAAGGATATGGGTCTATAGGTTTCTTTTTAATTAATTTTTTTATTTTTTTTATCTCCCTCCATTTCTATCTTTTCTACTAAATTAAGTAGTATTGGATATAGATCTTCTTTAAATGTCTGGTAGAATTCTGCTGTAAATCCCTCTGGTCCTGGGCTTTTTTTCATTTGGAAGTTTTGTTTCAATTTCCTTATTTGTTATGGGCTTGTTCAAGCTGTTGATCTCTTCTTGGTTTAGTTTTCATGACTCCCATGCTTTTAGATATCTGTCCATTTCTTTTAGGTTTTCAAATTTAGTAGCATATATATTTTTAAAGTATTCCCTTACAATGTTCTGTATCTTTCTGGTGTCTGTTGTGATGTTTCCCCTTTCATCTCTGATTTTGTTGATTTGGAGGTGCTCTTTCTTTCTTTTAGTTAACTGGGCTAGCGGTCTGTCAATCCTGTTTATCTTTTCAAAGAACCAGCTCTTGGAATAGTTGATTCTCTGTATGGTTTTCTTTGTTTCAATTTCAATTTCATTAACTTCTGCCCTGATTTTTGTTATTTCTTCTTGTCTGCCGGGTTTGGGTTTCAATTGCTGTTGCTTTTCAAGTGTGTTGAGTTGCAGTTAAGTCATTTATTTGTGTTCTTTCTGATTTTTTGATGTAGGCACTTAGAGCTAAAAACTTCCGTCTTAGGACCACTTTTCAGTGTGTCCCAGGGGTTTTGTTGTGCTGTATTGTCCTTTTCATTTAATTCCAGGAATATTTTTATTTCTTTCTTAATTTGTCTTTTGACTCATTCATCATTCAGGAGTGTGTTGTATAATCTTCATGTGTTCATGTGGTGATTAGGGCTTCTTTGGGTGTTGATTGTAAGCTCTATTACATTGTGGTCTGATAGAATGCATGGAGTTATTTCAATCTTTCTGTATTTGTTGAGGTTTGTTTTGTGCCCCAGTATATGGTCGATTTTGGAGAAAGTTCCATGGGGTGCTGAATAGAAAGTATGTCCTTTGGTGCCTGGTTGGAATATTCGGTAGATGTCTGTTAAGTCCATTTGATATATGATATTTTTTAATTCTGATGTCTGTTAACTCTCTGCCCTGTTGACCTATCTAATGGAGATGGTGGGGTATTGACGTCACCTACTATTAATGCGTTGGGGTTAATCTGGGTCTTAAAGTCCTGTAGTATTGTTTTTATGAAGTTGGGTGCGCCAGAGTTTGGTGAATATATGTTCATGATTGTAATATCTTCTTGGTTCATTGTTCCTTTGATCAAAATGAAGTGGCCCTCTTTGTCTCTTCTGATTAGTTTTAAAGTCTATTTTGTCAGATATTAGAATTGCTACGCCTGCTTTTTCTTAGTGCCATTTACTTGGTATATTTTTTTCCATCCTTTCACTTTGAGATAGTGTCTGTCCTTGAAAGTGAGATGAGTTTCTTGCAGACAACAAAAAGATGGGTTTTGTTTCTTAATCCATTCACAGTCTGTGTCTTTTGACTGGGGAGTTCAGTCTGTTAATATTTAAAGCTATTAATGAAAGATGGGTATTGAATGCTGTCATTTTTATTTCTGTTTACATTCTTGATATAGCTGTACCTTTCCACAGTTATACCTTCATTGGAATTCTTTCCGCAATCCCTTGGGTAAAGTCATTCCTTTCTTCAGCTCTTTGTATTGCTTCCAGAACTCTCTGAATGGCTGGTTTTGTGGACATGAATTCCTTCAGCCTATTTATGTCATGGAAGATTTTTTTCTTTCCCCTTCAACTATAATAGACGTTTTGGCTGGATATAGTAATCTGGGTTGGCATCTGTGGTCATTTAAAACTGGGAATACTTTGGTCCAGGCTCTTCTGGCTTTCATAGTTTGCACTGAAAAGTCAGCTGTGATCCTAATGGGTTTTCCTTTATATGTGACTTGTTTCTCTTTTGCAGCCTTCAGAATTGTCTCTTTGCTTAGTACGTGTAGTGTTTTTACTATGATGTGCCGTGGAGAGTTTCTTTTCTGGTCCTGTCTATTTGGTGTTCTATATGCTTCTTGTATTTGTATGGGCATGTCTTTCTTTAATTTGGGGAAATTTTCTTCCATGATTCTGTTTAAGATCTGGTCCATGCCATTATCATGGGATTCTTCTCCTTCCAGTATGCCTATGATTCATAAATTTGGTCTTTTTATGATGTCACACAATTCTTGCATTTTCTACTCTTGTGATTTCTTAAATTTTTCATAATCTTTGCTTGAGTGGTCTAGCTCATCCACTTTGTCTTGCAGTCTTGATACTCTGTTTTCCATTTCATTCATCCTATTGGTGAGGCTTTCTCCTGTCACTCCTCATTGGTTTATGGAGTGTTTCACTTCCTTCTTCATTTCAGCCTGAGTATTCTTCAATATTTCTAACTCTTTTCTGAATTCATTCAGAAGTTTGTCCCTATCTTCCTTCAGTTATTTGATTTCTTGTGTGTTCTCTATATTCACTGAATTCTTTTATCATGTTTATAGTTGTTCTTTTGAGTTCCATGTCCTGCATTATCTCTAGGGGGTTCTCATTGTACTCTTCTCAAGGACTATTGGTATTTGGTGGGGAAATGTTATTTTTGTTTTTCATGTTATTATTTTTTCCTCTGTGATTTTGACATGTGAATTTCTTTTGTAGTTTCTGATTCTTGTGTGAGACTCAGGCCTTCAAGTTTAGGTTGCTTCTTTTTGTGAACTTTATGTGTCTTTTTGGTTTAATTTTTTAAAAGCTGGTTTGTCTAAGCTTCCGGTTCTCTTTTGATTTTATATTGGAGTGGCCGGATTGCTTTTGTCTTTAGGAGTTCCCACAGAGGACCAATTCAGGTGAGGGTCAGATGTGTTCAGGCTTTTTCCTAAGGTCTGGATCCCTCCTAAGGAACAATTTTGACCTCAGGAATTTGGGGGTTGAACTGGCCTGGGAGCCTGGCTCAGGAAAGATGCTGGTCTAGGGTAGCTGGTGGCCATGCCACCAAGAGATGCAAAGGCAGATGGGGCAGGAAGAGGCCCCAAGGCCACCTGGGGACTGCACTGAGGAGCTGGGTTGGTCTCAATGCAAAGGATCAAGAAGAGGAAAGGTCAGCCCCAGCATCCCAGAAAGAGGCTGGGGGGTGGTGCAGGCCCAGGGAAGCAGAGGGAGATGAGGGCGGGGACAGGCCCAGAAGCAGAGCTCCTGGGGCCCAGAGAAGGCACTTCGTTGGTCTGGATGAAAAGGATCAAGGAGCAGTATTGGTTCCCCAGGTGTCTAGGGCCCCAAGACAAGGAATGGGGCAGGGTCCAAACTCGGAGTCCAGAATGGTGGCGGAGATGGGAGGGTGAATGAGGCTGGGGGAGTCAAGGCACGGAGGGCTAATGGACTTACCCCAGAGAGAGGCCTGTGGGTAGGAGAGAGGCCTGTGGCTGGTCCTGCAGGCCCACGGAATCAGAAAGTCTTTAAATGTAAAGTAACTTCAACAGATGCTGAAAAAGCACTTAATAAAAAACAAATTATTGATATATGTTTCTAAACAAAGGTAGCTCTTGCCATGCTCAAGCGAGAAGACTTTTCAAACCCTATGTAGCAGTCTCTGCACTGTCCCTGCTAGAGTTGGTAACAGGATGAGCTTAGTGCCATTCTTGGTGCTAAGTGTCACTCTCACTCAAGGTGCACTGAAGGCAATAAGACAAGAGCATCTGACAGCCCTAGCCAGACAGGCTTCACGGCAGAGAAGAATCCAGAAGACCAGCCATAAACTACACACACCAGGGAACACCAACATCGCTGCCATCTGGCTGAGTCTTACCTCCCAGTTTCCCATTCTGCCTGAGTCATCTTCAAGGGCCTCTCAGGGTACTAACATCTAGTGATCCTGAGCTTCAGCCCTTCCCCCATCTTACCTCAACCCTTTAGAGGTGTCCTCGGGGCAGCTCTGTGCTACTCTCCCTGCTCTCTCAGCAGCAACCTTCAGAGTCCCATGTGCTTTGATGGGGACTCATAAAACCATCCTGTGGAGAAACAGTCAGCCTTTGTGAGGCCCATCCTTGGGGCCACCTGATAAAAAAAAGGCTTTTTTAAAACCTCTGAGTTCTCCGTTGCAGAGATTTCCTTTTTCAGTTTTCACCTTCCTGCTCCCAGTTTCTCTGGCTTCCTATGGAGGCCCTGCCAAAGCCCCTGTTAGAATGCCAAGGTACAGAACTGAAATGAGACTTGGGTGATGCCAGGAGGTCACCTGTCCTAACCTTTGGGGTTACTAACAAGCGCTGGGAGAGGAAGGGAGTTCCTCAAGCATCTTACTTCGGGTGGCCAGTGTGGCAGATGGGAGGTGCCCAAGCCTCCAGAGGGCTTCCTCCACCTCCCTCAGTCACTACATCAGCAGGCATTTTTTTTTTTTTTTTTGTTTTTTTTTTGCAGCGGGTCCCTCTTTTCCC
>NW_008332644.1:349983-388368 GCF_000622305.1 Nannospalax galili | reverse complement strand
TCTCCCTGTAGCCCCAGCTGTCCTGGAACTCACTATGTAGACCAGGCTGGCCTTGAACTCACAGAGATCTGCCTGCCTCTGCCTCCCGAGTGCTGGGATTAAAGGCATGCACCACCACACCCAGCAGCAGGCATTTTTAAAATTAAGCCATAGAGAACACAGGGTCTCAGGAAGGATTTTGGGTTATTGAGAATTCACCGGATGCCCCAACCATCACAATGCATAGTGACTTCAACAAATCTCAGTTTTACATCCTGTACTAGGCAGTTCCCCCAAATCCTGGCCTTCAACATATATGAGAATCTCTCTTTTTTTCCTCTCTCTCTTTTTCCATTGCTCTCGAGGATGTGGAAAACTTGACTATAACTGCCTGGTCTGATATTTCCTGTAAGAAAGCTCTCTGCTTGGAACACTGTGAAAACAATCTGTCTTAACAATTCAACCCAAATAAAAGATCTTCCTGCAAATAGTGAAAATCCCTAATTGGGAACTGGGCTGCATACCCAGGTCTCCCTCATCCGGGTCTCTGATGACGAAGGTTAGACAAAGATAGGCATCACCCGGTGATGACAGATTGGGAGTAGGGACACTTATGGCCCTGCATCCTCCTGGAAAAGCTATCGGGCAGAGTCTGGCTGGAGAGAACACACTTTGTACCCCGGCCTCCTGAACCATTGTTCTTGGGGTGATGGTTTCTCAGTTTAACTCTCTTTCCGTATGTGTCCCTCCTGACATGCCTTGGCACACACCCTTGACAAGAAGTATGCAGAGCCTGAGCAAAATCCAAGAACACATCCAACATTTCTGCTTCCTGTATATCTATTCCATGAGTCAGGCTAGATTCTGGAACATTCCAGGAACAAAGAAATTTACCCTAGTCTCACGTTCAGAGGGTTCCTTCAAGGGCACAGAGTTTGCAAAACAAAACTGTACTAGCTGTGACCTTCCCTCATGGCGCACTCCCATTCTTCCCATTTGGCTCCTGGCTTCTGTGTACAGTTCGCATTTGATGATGCTCCCTCTGGGAGCCTTAGGGCTCTAGGAGTTCACCTGGATGTAGCCATCTGGTTTGAAGGTTAGAAAGCCAATCCAGACCTAGTCTAAACTGGCTGCCTTGTAGGGTAGGATGAGGTGGAGGGAGTATAGTGCTTTTCCCAAAGCCCTATAAGCTAGCGTAGAACCTTAAGCTACAGACCATTATGCCTGCTCATTTTTAAGCATCCTATGCTGGATGCTAGAGGCACTGGTTGCATTTTCTTAGAACTTGAAATGTATGAGGCTATGCTGCTCTTCCTTCCAGGGGACACAATTCCACAAGGCTTTGTGGTCCTCATTCTCCCTGTGCAGGCCTGAAGTTTCCTGGGTGTGACTGAGTTCAGGTAACTGATGCTGAGAGGCAGGAGCAATAAGCAGTAAGAAGATGTGTAGAGGAAATGTCCCTCCAGGACAGTAAGTATCTTCCTGGGGAGGAAAGTGGCCCTGGGGTTACATCCTTAGACCATGGCCAAGTTTACCAAGTAACCATTCTTCTGACTCAGACACAGTTCACCCAGCACAATGGTGTCAGTCCATGACCCACTTTCACCGTGGCCTTGCCTCTCTGCCCACTAGCACAGGATGCCAGGTTTAACCAAGTTCACCCACTATGAGAAGCTGAATGGGCCCAAGAACCATGGCTAGTGCTGAAGAGGCAATAGGAAGCCTGGCCCATGCCATGGGGGCTCCAGAGGTGACCAGAGCCGAGCCTCCACTGTCAACCACAACAACTGCTGGGACTGCCTCTGATTAGGGCTCCCCACCACTTGGACCCTCGCCAGTAGAGGAAAGGCCAAATAGAGATGGCTTTACCAGGGACAAAGCCCTGGGGCCCTTCCTCCTAAGGCTGCTATGAATGTCTGTGATAGAAAGGGTTGTCTCTACAACACTGGCTCTGCCCGAGGTAGTGAAAAGTCATCCTCAAAGTAATAAAAGGCCTTCTGACAGGCCACCTAAAAGGCATTTAAAAGTTGCCACGGGTGGGGCTGGAGAGCCCTCATCTGACCTCCTCGGCATTGCACAATATGGGTGCACTCACATACATGCAGGCAATACACTCATACACGTAAAATAAAAATAATAAAATTTTTTTAAAAAGTCACCATGGGTTTCCACAGTGGGTTGGAATGCTGTGTGATGTTTGCCTAGCTCCAAGGAAAAGGAGAAGCTACTTTGGGGTACCAGTCTTTCACTTTACTATCACAATAAAGGTCAACAAACATCCAGCCACACCAAGAAGAAGGGCAAACTTTCTCCTGGTCCCATCAAACATGTAATCCACTTAGTTCTCATTGGTTAAATGTGCCAGAGGGTAGTGTAAAACAGTTTTTAGGATGGAGTATTTCATTTTGAACAAACAGAACATTCCCTGCCGTAAGCATTCATTAAAGAGCTGAGAGCCTTTCACACTTTTGAAACAGCACTGTCCAGGCCAAGGCTGACTCCACAGCCATTGAGACACAGAGAAACAAAGGAAAAGGCATCTGTGTTTATATAGCACTTGTTTTTGGAGCTTGACTTTCTCCAAGTGGCCTTCCCTGGCTTGGGTCTCCCTTGCTGTGACAATCTAGGGGTTCTAAACACCAACTGTGCCTTGACAATAGCCACTGTGTGTCTGCAAAGTAACTTCTAATTGCCCAGGTACCTGCAAAGAGCATTTTTAATTCTCAAAAAGCCCAGGAAGCATGGGGACTTTTTAGCCTTATTTTTACAAATGAGGACACCTAGACTCAAACTTCAACTGTCCCTCACAAATCAGTCTCCCATTCACGGAAGTCTGTGGTGACAAAGGGAAAAAGGAAATCACATAGTCAAAATGTTTCATAAGGCTTTGCTTACTTTTTAAAGGCTGGCCCTTTACTTCTAGAAGACCATTTATCTCAAATGGCCCTCAAAATGAACACGTCATTTGTATTTTGGAAAAACTGCAAATATTTTTCCTCTTTAGGTCCACATAGCTGGTGATGTAAGCCTGTAATCTCAGTCACTCGGGTCTGCCTGGGGACACAGAGCAAGTTCAATGCCAGTCCAGGAAAGTCAAGAAGACCTTGTCTCCAATTAAAGTTAAAAGTGGGGAGGGGTGTGGCTCACTTGGTAAAGTGTTTGCCACACAAGCATGAGTAGCTGAGTTCAGTCTCCAGTGTCCATGTAAAGAAGAAGCTATGTGGCATGCACCTGTGATCCCAGTGCTAGGCATGCAGGGACAGGATGATCCTGGGCTTTCTAGCCAACTAGGCTAGCCGAATTGGTGAGCTCTAGGTCCAGTGACAGATTCTGTCTCAAGAAGTAAGGAGGAGGGGCTTGAGAGATGGCTCAGTGGTTAAGAACACTGGCTGTTCTTGTAGAGGACCTTGGTTCTATTCCCAGAACCCACATGATGGCTAACAACTGTCTAAAACTCTGGTTCCAGGGAATCAATGCTCTCTTCTGACCTCTGCAGGCATTACACAATACAGGTGCACTTATGTACATGCAGGCAAAACTCATACATGTAAAATAAAAATAGTAAATAAAATGTTAAAAAAGAAGTAAGGTAGACAGCGATTGAGGAAGACGTCCAGTGTCAGCCCCTGGCCTCCACGTGCGCTCAACACTCATGCACATACATCCACACAAATACATGCATACACACACACACACACACACACACACACACACACGCACACACACAAACAAATTTTAAGTTGAAAAAAAATTGGGCCAGGTTTGGTGGTGCACACCATTAATCCTAGCAGTCAGGTGACAGAGGCAGGCAGATCTCTGTGAATTCAAGGCCAGCCTGGTCTACATAGTGAGTTCCAGGCCAGCCACAGTGAGGCCCTGTCTCAAAAAAAACCCAACAAACAAAAAATTGGGAAAAGTTGAGAGGGATGTTCAGTAGTAGAGCACTTGCCCAGGATGTATAAAGCCTAGGTTCAATAATCAGCTCAGAGGAAAAAACAACAAAGTCTAAGGGCCACCCAGATGGTGCAAATTTCAGGCACAGAAAGCTTGAATCTGCCTCTGAAATTGACCTAGGTCCAAGATTTGTTTGTGGTGCTGGGGACTGAACTCACAACTTCAGGCATGCTAAGCAAGAGATTTACCACTGGGCTACATCCCCAGCCCCTCCTCCACCTCATTTTTTAAACATGTCTCACCAAGTTGCTCTGGATGATCTTGAACACCTTCTTCTACAGTGAAGCGAGCTTTGAACTTGCAGTCCTCCTGCTTCAGTTTCTCAGGTATCTGGAACTGTAGGTGCTCCCCACACAAGGCCTGGCTTTAGCATATTTTAATTAATTTTCTGCTGACCCTCGAATCCCCAGAATCTATGACCCATTGTAGCAGGTGGTGACCCAAAGCCCTAGGAATCCTCTGTCTTTCCCTAGTTTGGATAGAAAAAGGATATGCCCAAACTGGCTCCAACAGCCACCCTCTTCCACCCCAATCCTGCCCATCATGAAAAAAGAATCTCCAGGAAAGTTTGGGCTCCTCCTACAGTACAGAGGACAAATTGTTTCCTTGGGATTTCTTAAAAGAGGAAAGGGAAGATATTGCCTCAAACTCATTAACTTTGCAAGACTGAGCATCACACTAGTCAGCACACATAAAGTGGAGAGCTGTGGGAGTCTCATGAGTGAGGGAGGACCAGCACTCACTGAGCTAAAATCGTATGTATTTCTGAGCAGTGGGACTGCCTCTGGTGTTTCTCCTGGCAGCCATTTTCACTAGAAATGAGATGTTCTTGGGGCCAGAATGGGGTCCCCTCCCTCCTTCTCCTTCTGACTTTAGTGGCAGCCCTCAGCTACTGAACACAGGTAACTCGGGGTAAGAAGCATGGCAAGTGGGGTATCCACTGTGGAACTGGGACACGGCTAAGAATCCAGCCACTCAAGCGGGGTGGGGATTGGTGCTGAGACTTTCTATGAGCTGCAAAGCCAGAGAGCACATTTCCCTTCCCAATCCACAAGAGCAACAGTATTTCACAGGATTTTGTATTGGTGAGGGGAAAATGTAAGCAACACAGCCTCTTTTCACATTAACAGTGAAATTTCTGCCAAAGCAGAATGAAGCCCTCGCAAGGCTTCAGCTTCCCAGGATCCCAAGTCTCAGCATCTAATGAAACCAAGGCATATCTCTAAACTAACCAAGTCCTTGCATCTCTGACTTCACCATTCTGTCATCATGTCCCTCCTCAGTGGGCTGCCGTTCAGGGACCTGGATGGCATACCCTTCTGAAGCATATAGGCAAGAAGCAGTCCCAGCAACATAGCCAACAGGAAGAGCTCTGACCAGTGGTATCTGGAGCTCTTTCCAGAATAAACAGAAAACCATTTGAAGCAGCTAGAATCAGGCTGGGCAGTCTGCTGTTGGAAATGTCACACTGAGTCACATGAGGTGGGTCTAATCCAAGGATCAAGAGGTTTGGAGAAAATATCTGGGGGTCAGGAAAGGGTTTGGGCCTTGCAGGGTGAGTGAAGAGTGATTGGTCTGGAGAGGAAGGGTGGGAACTGATTCCCGGTGCCCAAAAGGGCAGCAGTACTGAGGGCTCTGTGTACCTGGCGCAAGGTGCTGATCCTGTGACAGTCCCTGGTTCTCTGGAGGCCAAGGGTCTTTGGGATGCCCCTGTGTGGCAAAGGGCTACCATACCCTGCTCACCAGCCATGTTAGCATGCACCCTCAATTTCTTGGCTGGCCCATTTTATGCCATCACCTCTCCCAGATTCCAGCATTTAATGCTGAGACACCATGATCTGTGTCGTTACCCTCTTTATGGCCTTTACTCAGTGATAAGAGATACATCACATTAGCCATTCATTTTTCCCCACCTGTTTCATGAGTTTTGAATTTTCCTTCACTGAAAATCACAGGAAAACTGGGAAAGAACAAAACACACACCAATGTATGCTTCATCTACCATGGCAGTTTACATTTGCTGTTTGTTTTCCTTCAACACGTACATGCAGACACGCAAACACATACCCTTGTATTTTGAGTTTTTGTTTTCATGGAATCATCTGAAAGTAAGTTGCAACATCATACCACACCAGATTTAAGTACTTCAGCCTGCCTCTCCAAAATACAAGGAGTTTCCTGTTTGCTCTACATGGGCTTCATTTGTATGACGACACTTCCAAACCAGAATCTTTGTCTAAGTACTCCCAGACCCCCGCATTTGGGACATATGCCCTTTTTGAGTTCTTTTCTTAAAAAGGAGGAGGGGGAGGAGAAGGAGGAGGAGGAGGAGGAGGAGAAGGAAGAAGGGGAAGAAGAAGGGGAAGAAGAAGGGGAAGAAGAAGGGGAAGAAGAAGGGGAAGAAGAAGGGGAAGAAGAAGGGGAAGAAGAAGGGGAAGAAGAAGGGGAAGAAGAAGGGGAAGAAGAAGGGGAAGAAGAAGGGGAAGAAGAAGGGGAAGAAGAAGGGGAAGAAGAAGGGGAAGAAGAAGGGGAAGAAGAAGGGGAAGAAGAAGGGGAAGAAGAAGAAAAGAAGAAGAGGAGGAGGAAATCCGTTGCAATGTCTTTATATACTAGATGAGCTAGTTATGCTTTTGTTTTTTTTAAACATTTTTCTAATTTTTATGTTTATGAGTGTATTGGCTGCATGTATGTGAGTGCACCCATGTCATGCAATGCCGAGGAAGTCAGAAGAGGGCTTCAGATTCCCCTGGAACTGGAGTTAAGAACAGTTCGTAGTGGCCATGTGGGTGCTGGGAATCGAACCCAGGTCCTCTGCAAGAGCAGTCAGTGCTCTTAACCACTGAGCCATCTCTCTAGTCCCGCTTTAGTTTTTATTTAAAATGGATATATTCAACTTTTCTTCCTTTAGGTCTTTCCTATGGAGGGGAACAAGGGAGGCTTAGAGCTATAGATGTCTGTGGTATGACTGGACTTCCTTGGCAACACTGGGGCTGCCTCATGGACACCTACCAAAATGCCCCTGTATGTTCATCTGTCCCCCATAGAGCAGCTGTGAAATGTGGACACTCAGTCTGACATTGCTCTGCGGAGATACTGAGCCTTGCATTGGTTGTCTTTTCTTTTCACTGAAAGGAAAATTTATACAAAGAGAGAGAAACTGACCCTGGAGAGAAGGGAGAGTGACCCTGGAGCTATATGGAACCACAGTGCCACATGAGAATGAATCCTCCCCTACCCCTAGAGTCTTCACACTAGTGTAGACAGGCAGCAGTGGGGAGAGGGAGGACCACGGCCACGTGGGCCCAGCAGGGGCAGCACAGTGTGCCTGCCCAGGGTCCAGGCCTGGCCTTGGGAGAACTATAGGAAGGGAAGAAGTGAGCAATCATGTTCCACCTCCAGAGCTTCCAGGTGGACCCCCTTCCCCTTCCCCTTCTTTGTAGGGGGAGGAAACACTCTTGCAAAGCAAGTCCATTTATCCAAATGCTCTCAGAGGAATCACTGACCTGACCCCTTTGGAGAAACTTGCCTAGAGTGGAGAGAGGGACTCTGAACATCGCTTGTTAACCAACTTACTTTTTATCTCTCTCACAAAATTCCCATTTATTCAGGAATATTTCTATCTTAGAAAACAATCAACAACAACAACAAAAGTGTTTTGCCCAAACAAATTGGGGAGAGGGGTAGCTGAAAGTAACTATTGTGGAAAAATGCTTTGTGTACATTTTATTTCTTCATAATATAGCAATCCTACACCATCACCCCATTTTAGATGAATAAACTAATCTATAAAAGAAGTAAAAAACTAATGTCCAGACTCATACTGTTATGAGGCAGAGCTGGGATTTGAACTCAATTCTGTCCAATTCTAAATTCAAGGCACTTTCTGTCTTGTCATGCTAAGAGTTACTAGATGCATTAAAGATGGTGAGTTGAGTTTCAGAGTCCTACAACACAATCAAATGTAGTGCTTCCCACACAACAGCCCTCCTTAACCTGACTTCACAAAGTTCTGCTAAATTGAAATAATTCAAAAGCTCTGCTGAGCAGAATCAGCTCTTTCACTGGGGATTTAAAAGGCACTTTGGGAACTTGCAATGCCCGGGGCCTTCATGATGGACATCAGCTATCATCATGGAGCACAGCAAAAACTGAATCCAGTACTGTGGGCACTGTAGCCCTGGAAGGCGCTGTAGCCCTGGGATGCACCTCGGCCCTGAGAGCCCCCACCCAGCCTCCTCAGGGATCTGAGGAGGATATATTCCTGCTCTCTGTTGGCATCCAAGCATTGGTTTATAAACATGCTCCCATCTCACCCAACCTGAAAACCAGTCCTATTCCTTACCGCCCCACCACCACAACTACCACCCAGATCCTATGTCTTGCTTCTTGAAGGTCCAGCACGGCTCCTGGTTCTCTAGGGGATCTCTCTAACTCATCCCTTAGTACCTGCAGTCTACCTTCTACCCCTAGCTCTCTACTCAGGGTGCTTTCTCTGAAGCTACTGGAGGGTCCTGCCACTCCATCCTGCCACCAGATCCAGCACCATCCCAACTTCATTGAGGGCCCCAGACTACCAACCTCCTTTCTCTTGGAGACCATCTCTGTTTCACCAAGGCTGGGCTAGACATCCCCCAGTCCTCCATCTGTGCTAACCACTCCCTTTCCTTGCCCCATGCCAAGCACGTGGGACTACCACTGCAGGATTCTGGCCTTGGTACCTTTATCAGTGACTCTTGGCAATATCCACCCTCCACGTACTCCATCAGCCAACACCATGCCAGCACCGCCCTCAGCCTTTTGGCAGACCTTCCACAGGATTTGTGTTCTGCCTGCCCTGAAGTATGGAAACAAAAGCTCCCCTGTGAGTATCCAGAAACACTCATATTCTTGATCCAAAGAGCTTTCTTCCAGTCCTGCATCCCTGTGTCCCCCATCCTCCAGTTCCCAATCCCTGCATCCCCCATGTCCCAGGCGCATGACCTTCCTCGCATCCCACACCCTGCAGTGTCTCCTCCCTGGATGCCCATCTTCTTGCCCCTTTGTCACGATCGCTTTGCTCAGTCCTGCCCTGGACTAATCTTCCTAAAGCATGGCTCTGGCTCTAGCTAGGTAATGTATCACACTGCACCCCATAAATCTGCACAATTATTATACATTAACCAAAATTTGTTTAAAGTTTAAGGACACAGAAATAGTAACTATTGTGATTTGGCCATTATACAATGTATACATGTGTCAAATTATCACAATGTGCCCCATAAATTTACATAATTAACAATAATTCATTTAAAAAATCACTAGACAATCCAAACTACATGAAACTTGTTTCCCTTTATTGCCTCAAAAAGAAAGCCTGGCTCTCAAGCTGCCTGTGCAGTCTGCCAGTCTCCTCTCCTCCTGGTCCTGCATACCCCGATGCTCCAGTTGCAGCCACTGCCCCTTTCTTCTGCTCACATGGATTCTGCTCTCACCTTCTCAGCATGGATCCTGCTCCCTGGAAATCCTTGGGAAATGTCAGCTTCTCAGAAAACCTCTCCCAGCAGGGGTACTGTGGGGAAGGAGGCCCTTACATGCTGCCCACATAGATTCACATGCCTTGGTCATTTTGTACCTCAGTTTCTCCACTGGCCAACTGAATCTAATAGCTATCCTGGCATTGCTGCCAACACTAATGAGGTACTACATCTAAAGCTCTTATTACTGAGCCTGTTAAATAATAAGTACTCAATAATATCACAGCTTAATTATCCCTGACACAACCCAGACTCTCTGCACGGCACTCTGTCATGCTATGTCCCTTTCACTGTTCTCTTTTTAACCCCCTCGATGCTGGGGAGCACATGGGTATCTTAGCTTCTTGAGGGCAGGAACTTCACCTTCAGTGCTGCTCTCCCCAAACCCCTTCAGGAACAAGACAGACACTCTGCAAATGCTTTGTGGAACTGAACAAAATTAACTACCGTGTATTTAGATTGAGATCAAAAACTATTTACTCTATCAGGAAAAGGCTCTGCTTCTGAGGGACCCATGACCACGACACTGGCTTCCACAGGAAATTAAAGAAATCCCATGGCTTTGGTAACTTCTTGTGGAATGAACAGAGAAAACAAAGTAGAATTTTCTGGAATGAGGTGCACACATGAAATCTACAGGAAGCTGTCCTGGCAAGTCATCGCTGTGATTTGATGAAGTCTGACCAAAATGCCCATGACAGAACTCAGCTTCAAAGGCTATCTTTCCAAGGTGGGAGTGAAAGAACTAAGAAGGCAGCACGGCACAATTCTCCCCGTCAGCTGCTGTTTGGGAAAATCAGTCAGGGAGTCATGAGGAAAGGTGTCCACTCCAGCAGGAGGGAATAGGATTTGACACAAAACAAAACAAAACAAAACAAAAAGCTCTGGCTCTGTCCACCCTAGTCCCTAAGTATTCGTCCCTCAGAAAGACCCAGAGCCAGAATATGGAGGCTGATCTGGTCCTTAAATCCCAGTGGCTCTGTCCACCCAGCCCCTAAAGCATCCATCCCTCAGAGAGACTCTGAATGGGAACAAGGCCAATCTTCTCCTTAAATCCAAATGCCATTTTCTAATCCTTTGAGGAGCTGTGGCTTAGGCTCCCATTCTTCTCCATGACTTACCATAGCTGTACGTGCTTCAGAAATGCCCACAGAGGCAGCATAGCCTGATGCAGGCCTGGAGAAAAGGGTTAATGAGGAGAGCTGCCTCCAGCATTAAGCCTGAGATCCCAGGGACTACAGGCAACTTTCCTTCCAAATATCTCAGGTTTGGAAGACAATGAAAAAGAGATGAGTATGTTCCAGGCACAGCAAGAGATCTTTTCTGGCCTTAACTGGGCTATCCAAATCCCACTCAGCCTTCAAGGCTCAGCCCAGCCCTATCTCATCCAGGAAACTGTCTCCTCTAAGATCTTATGGCACCTTAATCGGCACCATGCCTCAGTCCTGAGAAAGAAACTGTGCCATTGTTAGATGACTATTCCTGCATGGGAAGTCACTAATCCCTCTCCTATGAGGCAAAGACTTCATACTTCATAGCCCATCCCCAGCAATTCCAAGCAAAGCTAATAACTCATCTCCACTATTATTTATTGGAACAATCCTGAGCAACCCTGAAGGAGGTAGAGTTCCAAACAATTGCTGCCCATGCTCACGCAGCAGGAAGAACAAAACAATCAACTTTCTCCAGTGTGGTGTGTGTGAGAGGTAGGAAAGGAGGGAAGCAGACCAAGGCAACAAATGCTAGTCAGTGGTTGGCAGCACAGTTTGGGTTGATTGGTCTGTCTGGTTAGTTGATAGTTGGCTGGTTTGATTGGCTGGACTGGTTGGTTGATCAAATTAGTTGAACTGGTTGGGAGGGTGGTTTGGTTGGGTTAGTTGGTTAGGTTGGTTGGACTGTGTTACTTGGATGAATACTTGGTTAGATGAATATATGAATGAACAGAAAAGAAGTCTGTGAATTGATGACTGTCAATAAGAAAACCAAAAAAAAAGTTTGAGTTCTATTTAAGGCTTTAAAGTTTAAGGTTGGTTTTTTTTTTTTTTTTTTTTTTTTTTTTTTTTTGGTCTTTTTGAAGCCGGGTCTCCCTGTAGCCCCAGCTGTCCTGGAACTCACTATGTAGACCAGCTGGCCTTGAACTCACAGAGATCCACCTGCCTGCCTCTGCCTCCCAAGTGCTGGGACTACAGGCGTGCACCACAACGCCGGCTAAGTTTAAGTTTTATGGCACTGATTAGCATAATTTTCTAAATTCTCACTTGCTCAATATTTATTATTGCCAGACCCCAAAATAGAAATGGAAAAAACAAGGAAATAAGGCTCCACTCCAGTCCCCAAGGAGTTCAAAGTAAAGATCAGTTATCAAATTATTTGCTCCATGTATGTGAAAAATTGGCCGTGGCACTGAGAGGACCAAAAAGAAGTAGCCACACTTCCCTATCCAGGCCCAAACTATGATGATAAACGCAATTAAAATTGAGTGTAAAATTTCAAGGGTCACACCCTTCTGGGTACCTTCCCTGCATCAGTCACACATCCTCCAGAGTGACAGCCTCCTTAAATTCTGCCTCATCTTTACCTTGATGCCCAGAACACGAAGGGAGACTGTGTCCCAAGTCTATGTGGACCTCTATTGGGTTCTGGTAGCTGGGGGCTGTGGGAGGCCAGCAGACTGGCATCTCAGAATGAACACAAGTCACCTGGGGAAGAACTCACAACCATCCCTGCTCTCCCACACTCACCTCCAAATCATCTCTGCACCTCCAACAGCTTCCTTCTGCCTGACAGCAGCCACTTTGCCTTCAGGGAATATCTTCCTACTCTGCACCCTGGCAGGGGTCCACGGGTGGTCAGAGGAGGACCCCCAGCACTGCCCTACTGATGGCCAGAGCTGGACAAGAGGGGACACATGGATACGGTAGCCCTTTGGCTACACTTTCTTCATCTCAAAAGAAATCTGCTTCTCGGGGCGCCTCTCTCCCCCAGCAGATCAAAGGCAAGGCAGCCCCGAGACTGAAGGAAGCTTGGGCTGCAGTAACCACACAGGGGTAGGCCCGCCATCCCCGTCTTGGAGACTGCGTGAGACCTGTGATGTGCACCTACTTGGCATTTCATCTTTGGTGCCAGCTGTGGAGAAGCCAGCACTGGAAGGAGAAGGGAGTGGTGCCGGGCTGTGGGCTGGAACATACACACAGTGTCAAATGTGGCCCAGACTGAGACCTGGGGAGGTCGCTGCCAACAGGAGAGAGGTCCGCAGAGCATAATGTGAAGAGAAGCTGAGCCCCAACAGACCATCTGGTCCTGTTGGAGGACCAACAGGCAGGAGGGCATCTGGGTGTTGTTCAAGTCTCAAGATGCAGCCAAGTTTGTGCTTCCAGAGTCTTACATAAAATCCAAATAATGTGTAGAGACAAATTAAGATGGAAATTCTACCCGTTACTAGTCCCATGTGGTACACATGTTGTCAGACTCAGAATGCCTGGGTGAGGGGAACAGTCAATAAACCGCAAATGCCACATCCTCCCCTAAGTGTCCAGCAAGCCTCAACTGGCAGAATTCCCTGCCTTTCAGTGTGCAGACAGGCAGTTGTGGGTGTAAATCTCTGTTCTCATCTGGGGGCTCCAAGGAGGGGCAAGGGCCCAGGAGGGCTCAAGATTCAGAGAGATAGAGGAGGGAAAGGAAGGAGAGGAGAGGAGAGAGAGAGGGGGAGGGGGAGGGGAGGGGAGGGGAGGGGAGAGGAGAGACCCAGAATTGGGCAACCAGATGCCAAAGAAGACAGACAAGGATCGGCTGCCACCTAGTGTCCATACTGTAGACCCTGAACAATCTACCAGGTAGCTCAGTCAGAGGAGCCACGGCCCTGGAATTGTCTAATGAAATGGACAAAGGCTGGGAAGGACCCTTGAGGTGTCTGAAGGTGCAATTTTGACTCTGCAGAGACCTCCAGCTAAAAAAGGCAGGTCAGCAGCCCTGTGAGTGGGGACTAAGCTCCCAGCCAGTCCTTGCCTGCTGTGGCGGCTTCCTGTAAAGTCTTCTACACTGAACACACCTCCCTGACCAGGCCCTCTGGCCCCGCCTCCCAGCTCTTCACTGCTCCATGCTCTCCCACTCTTCTGTGAGAGCTGCAGTTTAGCACCCACAGCCGGCTTGGGCTATGGGAGGCAGGGAGATGCCTTCTCTTTTAACATCTCTACCACCTGGCAGGGTTGTGGCACCAAGAAAGATTCAAGAGACTTTTCTAACTGGTAGAATAAAACACAGGCAGGAAACCAGTGATGGGTCACCAGGGCATACTCATAAAGAGGTCACGGGTCTCTGGTGGGAAGAGCTGGTTGTGAACTTGGACGTAGTTTCTTCCAGTTTCCACTTCTGGACTCTGTATTTTCCCCAGGAAGGATCCCTGCTTGGCCTCCCTCACCAAGGCATCTATCCACAAACAGGCTTTGCCATGTTCACTGCTCTTGTAACACTCTGGGGGACTGGGAGAGTGTAGAAGGACTTGTGAGAACTGACTGTGAGGCACCAGTGCTTTGCCAAAGTGCTTCATGCCGGGGTGCACCCATCCCCGATGCTGCCCCTTTCACTTTTCTGGGAGAATTACTCATCCTCAAATTCACCAAGAAGGCTGTACACTGCCTGCCCCACCCCATGACAGGCAGCCCACAGCCATGACTGACAAGGATACTAAAAGTTAATCCCTTGCTTTTCAGATGTAGGACTGACTGAGACATAGTTCATGCTCCACATCTCTATATGGGACCAAGCTAAAGCTCCATGTCCTTGCTGAGCTCTTCCCCCTGCCCCCCACCTCCTCTCCCTCAACCCCAGCCAGTATCCTCTGTCATAAAGCAACAGGGCCTGAAATTAGAACCCCAAGACAACTCGCTTACTGCTCATGTTTGTGGACTCCAACCACACAGACCCTGACTCATGGGCCACAGGGAGGCCAATCAGCAAGGAAATACTATCCACTTGGGAGAAAGCAGCATGGTAAGCCAGGCATTAGATGAAGGATAATACCCCCCCTGCCCTGCCCCCACCATGTCCGTGCTTTACCCCCTTCCTCATTTCAGAGAATGGCAACCCCTTCTGGTAGCTGTTCAGCCAAAAGCTTTGAGGTCACCCTTGCCTCCCCACTTTCTCTAACATAGCATATCTAATCCATGAGAAAGCCTGATATCTCTCTCTCTCTCTCTCTCTCTCTCTCTCTCTCTCTCTCTCACACACACACACACACACACACACACACACACACACACACACCCTAGCCCATGTCTTACCACCTTCATTGAAGCAAGCCATCATCTACTCTTCCGGACTTTGGCAAATACCTCCTAGCTGGTCCCCAAGCTTACCACCTTGAGCTTATTCTCAACCCAGCAGTCAGCTGCAGGGAGCCCATCATGGCCCAAGTCAAACCACAGCATGCCTCTGCCCAGCCAGCAGAGGCTCGGTATGTCCTAAAGAAGCTGGCATTTTCAGCAGCCTGCCCTGCAGGGCCTTCTCTCTTTGTATCTGTTCACAGAGATCAAGGGGCATGCTCCCTGTCTTTCTTTCTGTCTCCCCTCAGGTGTCCCCTGGCTACCCCATCCCCAGGGCTCCCAAACCCTCTTCCCTGTTTCTTTTTCCTCAGAAACTGAGGCTCTGAAATCAAGTCTATGAACAACCAGGGGAGGGATCACAGAAAGCAGGAGCTATCATATGAGGGTCTGTGGCAGCTGAGTGATAAGCACAGGTGAAGAATTGACTGGAAAGTGGCCACAGTGCTCATAAGGAGGCTGAGCTCCTGCAAAGGCCCAGGTCAGTGCCTTCATTCAATGGCTCTGTTTCCTGTCCCCATATGAGGGCCTTAGAGTTTAAAGATCTTCCAATCCCAGCCCAACAGTCTGTGAGATTAAGAAGTTAAATGGGACCCAAAGGAACATCTGTTCTACGCGTTTTGTTTTGTTTTTGGTCTTTTTGAGATAGGGTCTCCCTGTAGTCCCAGCTGACCTGGAACTCACTATGTAGACCAGGCTAGCCTTGAATTCACAGAGATCTGCATGTGCTACCATACCTGGCTTACCATTTTTTTTTCCTGAGCTACTTTTTTAAACACCCAGTTTAAAATTCTTTTTAAAAATCCAACTAAATTAAACTCTCCTTCCATGGAGACTGACACTTCAAGGTTGCATTTGGAGGAAGTACTCACTTTCCACAAGGTGAAGTCCACTAATGCTCATGAAATTAACTCTGAGCTCAGGGACCTGCCATGGTGACAGACAGCCTCCCTGAAGCCCCTGGGGATCACTTGGATGGTTGTGGGCTTTCCTGATCCCCTGCTCACACAAAACCAAGAATATTTTTTTAAAGAAAAAGGAAAGATCAACACAACAAAACACCAGGGAAAGGTGAAATGGCAACTCCTAGAAGATAAAGAAAGACATGCTGTGAGGGTAGAAGACAACACTTTAAAAACTTTAATGAGACCAAGAAGAATCTTGAAATGCTGCAAGAAACAGTTGCCCTCTGCATATGGCAGAATAATGACCCTCTCCTCTAAAACCATCCCATCCCAATCCCAGACCTGCTGAATATGTTAGGCTACTCAGCAAGGGCAAATTAAGGCTGGGGATGGCTGCTGCCCAGATGACCTCAAGGTGGGGACAGCAGCCTAATTATCCAGGAGGGCCCGTACCATCACTGGGTCCTTACTTGTAGAAGATGGAAGTAGAGGGGGGAAGCAGAAAGGTGGCCGCCTGAGGAAGACTCAGCAATCACAGCTGCCTTTGAAGATGGGGAAAGGGACCAGCAACCAGGGACCGCCAGCAGTGACCTGAAACTGGGAAAGGTAAAGGGAAGACTCCCTTCAAGGCTCTAGAAGCCAGGCAGCCCTGCTTAGCCTTGACCTTAGCCTAGTGACAGTCAGTCAGTTCAGGCCTCTGGCCTCTGTGTGGTAATATGTCTGTACTGTTTTCTAGTCACAATGTTGTGATTCATTACACCAGCGATAGAGAATGAATACAGCCCCATACTTGCCTATATTGTCAGCCCCTCTGGTCCCTACTTTTAATCAATGGCCTGTGTAAGCCTAGAAGTATCCTTGCTGGGATTGGAGAGATGGGTCAGCAGTTAAGAACACTAGCTGCTCTTGCAGAGGATCCAGGGTTCAGTTCCCAGCACCCACATGGTAACTAACAACTTCCTGTAACTCCAGTTTCAGGGACTCTGTCACCCTTTTCTGGCTTCCATGGAGACCAGGCATGCATGTGGTATACATACACACATGCAGACAAAACATTCATACATATAAAATAAAAATAAATAAAAAAGAACAGTCTTCCAAGACAGCCAGAATTATATGGTGAGAGATTGTCTACAAAAAAAAAAAAAAAATCAAAAAACAAAAATAAAAGGATACTCAAAAGTAAGTGCAGCTCAAATGTCCATCAGCTAATAAAGAGCTGTAGTATATCCACACAATAGTTCTTTCCATCTCTTATCCCATCAGCATCTTCTGGAGTACAAAATGTGTAGGAGAGGAAGTGCCAGGCTTAAGCACAGGCTGCACTAGAGAACACAGCTTCTGCTTTGAGAGCCCAGCCTGCACTTCCCGCAAAATAGCCAACCTACAATCTGCCCAGATGAGGGCATCTATCAGGAAGCGACACACCAACTTATGGAACACTGGGGGCGGGGGAGAGGTATATAAGGCTTGCACTTCCCAGCAATAAACGAGTCTGCAGCACCTCACCTAGTGCCTGCTCTCACCTGACTCCTGGTGTCTGTGTGTTGACTCTGCACCTCTCACCCCCGCCTCGGCCAGAACCCTCGTTCCCTGCAGTCCCTCATGGGCTGAACCTGTGAGAAAACCTGCAACAGCTGGCGCTGGAACAAGGTTCTTGGCCCCCCCAGCATTGGCAATGCCCCCAACTTCAGTTGGTTCAGTGAGCAGACCCTGAGTTTTGTCTGTCTGTTCGGATGCTCGAGGGTGAGCAAGCGGCCCCCTCCTCTGTCCCCTCTACCCTGTTTGCCATATTTGTTGTTAAATAAGGAAGGCACACTCCGCTGCATGATCCCAAAGCCCACGTCAACACCTTTTACTCTTTGGCTCATCCTGGTGAGTTCACACAGGGCTGATCCACCCCAAACACAGAACCCAGGCTTCGGGTCTTCCTGTTGCCTGTCCCAGAGACACTGTGTGAGCATACAGCTGAAGGAGTCATGGCCGGCAGAAGTCCCTCACTAAGCACAAGACATTTGGATCCTATACACCTTTTCATGTTGGGGGCGGTTTATGTCTGAGTGGCTCATGGTCCTTGTTTGCTTCATTTGTGCCTCTTGGTAGTCACCCTTGCCTTTTACTTTTGTGGTGAGCTTGAAAAACATTCAATAGAGAACCTGACGTTATTGTGCTCCTTTTCCCCTTCATTATTGCCAGCCTTAAAGCCTCCTCCTCGGCCATCTCCTCCTCCCAGCTCACAGCCTCCTCCTCCCAGAGCAGCAGCAACCACCGTGGCGCCAGGCCGCTTTCCTGGAGCTCGGGTGGGGGCTAGATGGGCCACAGCTGGGGCCAGAGCATGGAAGGCGGTGGTGGCGGAGGTGGCGCCAGGTGGGGATGGGGTCACAGACGCTACAGATCCTCCAGCAAGGGGCGTGGGCTGAGCTGAGTGGTGGCCGGTACTATGACCCGACCCGCACCGGGCCACCTTCGTGAACGTGCTGCACCTCTACCTGTGGTTCTTTCTGCTTGGCCTGCCCTTTACCTTCTACATAGCCCACCCACACCTTACTGCCCCTTGCCAGCCTGTGTCTGCCTTTCCAGTTAATGTTGGCCCAATGCTGCACAACAGCCATGGGTGCCCACCCCCTCACGTACCTTGCACTCATCCGCAAAGCTGCCAACAAATCAGGACCCAACTCCCCATATTTTGAGCAAGTTCTCTGCTCAAAAAATCCGCTCACATTCTGCCCTTCCCAGAATCCTAGCTCAGGGGAATGCCACCACAGATGCCCTAATCATGACAGTCCAATCTAGCCTGTTAGAACAAGCAAGAGCTTTACATCAACAACTCCACCTGTCCCCTCAGAGTATTCATAAACTCCCAGAAATCCCTGTGTCCCAATGCAAGCACCTTGTCTGCTCATGTGCTACCTGTGCCCCACCTATGCCTCTTGGGCCCCTTAACAGGGGAGGAGTGAATCTGCGTGGTTTGATACCCAATGCCATTTGGCAGATGGATGCAACTCACTACTCCCGTTTTGGGAAATTGAGATTCATTCATGTTATAGTTGACACATGTTCCTCCCTTACTTATGCTTTAGCTCTCTCAGGGGAAAAGACTATACATGCCATTAAAGCTATAAAGCTTGCCATGTTAATCATGGGCACACCCTGGGCACTTAAGACTGATAATGGGCCCGCTTATTCCTCTCAAGAATTCAATAAATTTGTTTCCTCCTGGGAAATCAAACATACCTTTGGTATTCCCTATAACCCGTAAGGACAAGCCATTGTCGAAAGGACCAACAGGACACTTAAGTCCCTCCTGGCTAAAAGCCTCTCTGCTGAGGCCAAACGTGACCCTTACCTGGCTCTTACTGAGGCTTTGTTCCACCTTAATTTCCTCATGTTTGATGACCGGGGCCTCAGTCCAGCATACAAACATTGGTCCTTCTTGCCTCGGGCTATGCCTCTGCCACTAGTTAGGTGGAGGGATCCTATTTCATCCCTGTGGCAAAAACCAGCCCCCATCCTGACACGAGGATGAGGACATGCTTGTATTTTTCCACAGGATGCTATGACCCCCATCTGAGTTCCATCGAGAGACATCCAACCAGCTATGGAAACCCATCTGGAGACTGGGCCTGACTGCGAGTTTGATAAGCCATGACATCCTTTTCCGGCTTTGTTATCTTTGGCACATTTTGTCCTTTGGCTGTGCTTCTTCCCAGGCTTCAGATCCCTGGGCGCTGGTCCCTTACTACCTCTGATCCTCCCTGTAAATGAAAAGTCACCCGCTTTCCCGGTTCTCTTTACTACTGATGAATCCCTCAGTCTCCCCACCATGGAATTGATTCATGCATCCGTTCCCATAAATGGCACATGGTCCCTTGCAGGATCACCCTGCTTCAGCCCAGTCCTTTACCTCTCCTCCCCGAATGCCTCTCGCTGTCATTCCCTCTTTAACATCACAACAGGCAACTTTCATGGAAACCGGAGTCAGGGCTCCTTATGGGACCTCAAAATTTGTTCTCCCTTAGTAAAAGACACTTCAGAGACTACAGTGTCCTTCGTGCCCCCTGGGGCCACCACCCCTTCCCCCCAAGGGTCAGGCGTCCTCCATGGATCCAGTGCCCTCCCACCTATAAACTTCTCACTACATTGCACTTTCCTATTCCATGGGAACACTGCCTCCTACTCACTCCTGGACACATGCTCCCCTTTATGGCTGCCTGCAGGCTTCCTCCCTGGCAGCCTGGAGATACCTTGTCTCTACAAGGTGTCTCTACCCCCCTGAGGTCCAGCAGGTTTGGCTTGCTGACATCCGACAAGCGGCTGTGTAATTTCTTGCCCTCCTCCTCCCTCACATGGTCACGCCAGAGGTCACACCCTTCAAGGGCTGGTAGTCAATGACAGGTAATATCCTGATGTCAGGATGACCTAAGACAGGCACAGTCCATCAAGCTGGGTGCCCTCTGAGGTGGGGTCAACTATGTCGAGGCAAAGAACCTCGGCTCCCACTGACCTTTCTATAATAAAAAGGGATGGATATGTAGGAGAGGAAGTGCCAGGCTTAAGTATAGGCTGCGCCAGAGAACACAGCTTCCGCTTTGAGAGCGCAGCCCACGCTTTCGCAAAATAGCCAACCAATAATCTGCCCAGATAAGGGCATCTATCAGGAAGCAACACACCAACTTATGGGACACTGGGGGCAGGGGAAGAGGTATATAAGGCTTGCACTTCCCAGCAATAAACGAGTCTGCAGCACCTCGCCTAGTGCCTGCTCTCACCCAACTCCCGGTGTCTGTGTGTTGACTCCACACCTCTCACCCCCACCTAGGCCAGAACCCTCGTTCCCTGCAGTCCCTCATGGGCTGAACCCGTGAGGAAACCTGCAACAAAAAGGCATGTTTATATTATGACCTTAAGTCACTAATATTGAGTTACATTCTGCTGTTAAGAAAAGGAATACATTTATAGACAATTTCCATCCAGGAATATTAAAACTTTAAAGGGGGGGTTAGCATTCACTTAACTAGAAAACTGGCAACTCAAAATGTTTAGTTTAATATGAGCACTCAGTTTATTAAAAAAAAAACAAAAACAAAAACTGGACTTAGAGTTAACAGATACACAGACAGTTCAGAAATAGTGACTAATCTTATAAGACTGTGTAAGTTTTATTTCAAACATTTATTGTCCTCATAAAGGAATCACTCTCCATTATGTTGGAAAACACACACTGTTCTATTTTTGTCTAAAATATGTTCTGCAAAAAATGTATAATACTTTAAAAAAAAAAAAAGAAAAAAAATGTCCTTGCCTCTCTTTGGAGAAAGTTCACTGCTCTACCCTTCCTGGGCCTTCTCCTCCCTTCCATTCCTCATTTGGTGGGTAAATTTGGTATAAATAAAGGGGCATGCTAGGCTCAACCTGTTTCCTGCTGGGAGTGAGCTAGTCCTTCAGGGTTTGCCCTCCATACCAGGTGAGCACATGAGGACTCGTCCCTTGGTCTGCAATGAGCTGGAGGGGCAGTATCCCTGGGACCACAAGCCCTCATGACTTCCTACCGTCTACCTGTACCTTTAATGATCACAAAGATGCTACAGTGGCTCTTGTATGGCCAGTACCTTTTATTAGTTTGTTTAGAGTGAAAAAGATATTATTGAATGGAAACTTTCCCTATTAAACAAATCCAAAACTAATACCTACATTGATTATTAAAAGAACAAATGAGAAAATGGGATGCATTTAGTGTGGTGCTCAGAAAAGGAGGAAAAGAAAGAAGAGGAAGAGCTTCAAAGAGGAGGAGAAAGAGAAGAGGAGGAAGGAGAGCAGTAGAATGAGGAGTTGGAGGAGGAGGAGGAGGAGGAATTAGAGGAGGAGGAGTAATTGGAGGAGGAGGAGGAGGAGGAAGAGGAGAAAGAGAAGAGGAGGAAGGAGAGCAGTAGAAGGAAGTGGAGGAGGAAGGACACTATATAGAGATACATGCTGATTGACTGACACAGAGGTCAAAACTGCTAAACACACATCAAATACCCCTGGTTACACTTCGCCTGATACTGGAGGAGAAGTCTTCACAAACATTTTAACCTGACCCTCTTCCTAGAAGACAAAGTTCATGCCATTTCTCAAGATTTATAAAGGACAGAGCTGGTTTTCTAACCCACATCATCAGAATCCAAAATCATGGGCATACCAAGTGTACTGTAAACAGTAAATCATAACTAAATACCTGATGATTAACACAGAGGGCAGAATAACTGGAAGTAAGAATCTTAGGTCAGGTGGATGTGAGCCGGATGAAGAAGCCAGAAGCCCAGGGACAAAGTGACCAACACATGGTCAAGCAATGGTGAGGAAACTAAGGACGAACGAGAACTGAAGACCCCAGGGCTCTCATTCTACTCCCCAGAGCCACTGTCTCCTGGACCCCCACAGCATGGGAATGCACCCACTAACTAGCTTTGGTATGTTTCCCTCATCTAGTACAAACCTTCTCTGACTCTGAAGCAAAAAACAAGAATCTCTGGATTAAACTAGAGGCAAACTGATCAGCTCAGGGTGAAGAAGACTCTTTGAGAGTCAGCAGTAAGCAAAGGTGCTAGGGAATATTGCATTCCCATCGCTGGGAGTGTTCTGGCCAGAGCCAGTCACCACCCAATGGCTGTGCCAAGGGTTCCTACACAGGAGATGTGAGACTTTCATTCATGTGTCACCAGACACTGCTCTGAGTCTCACTAGATGCAGAAATATGGGCAAATGAAGTAAACTCCTTTGAGTGACTTTCCTCCTTTTGTAAATGAGGATTATCATCGTACTTCCCTCACAGACCTTCAATGAGAATTAAAAGAATAAACTTAAAAGAATAAGTTTAGAAGAGTACTATACACAAAATGGGTCCTTGCCAAGAGATTGCTGAGTTTTGCACTGCTGCTATCAGTAGCAGTAGGGGTAGCATTAAGCAACCATTTGTGGAGTATTTTCTACGTGCCAGGCACTGTCAAAGGAGCAAAGAACAGAAAGGTCCTTGCTTCCGTGAAACATCATCTATTGTAGAGGAGAAAAATAGACAATAAATGAATCAGTCTCTGGTAATGACAGGTTCTGCAGAAACAGTAAGACACTGAGAGCATGGGGAAGGAGATGTCAAGGCACTCAGCAGGAACACCTGACTGACAAGATGGGGTGAGATGATGGCAAACAGGACCTTTACAGCAAGAAACCCGCTGGCCTCCCTCCACAGGAGGGTGCTGAACATGTACCCCATAGAAACAAACAAACAAAAATTCTGCAGAAAGAATAAATACTTGAGGACAGCTATGGAGGAGAAGGGAGGACTGGTCCCACGATGATACACAGCTATAACTATGTGGCAGTTTGAATGGGAATGTCCCCCATAGGCTCATGTATTTGAAAACTTATTCCCTGGTTGGTGGTGCTATTTGGGGAGGTTGTGAGAGACAGTACGTCATGAAGCTTCGCTGGAGGAAGTACATCACTGGGCGGGGGGGGGGGCACACTTTGAGATTTACAGCCTCACCCTACTCCAGTTGGCTCTCTTTGCTTCCTGTTTGTGGTTGAGATGTGATCTCTCAGCTTCTTGCTGTATCATTTGCCTTCCCACCATGATGGGCTCATCCCTTTGAACCTTAGACCCAAATAAACACTATTGTCTATAAGGTTTTTTTGGTTGTAGTATTTTATCACAGCAAGAGAAAAGGATTAAAAACTACAAGGCCATAGTAACCAAAAGTATGTTCATGTGGCTTTAGAAAGGGGGGGGGGGGGCAAGTAAAGAAAATGAGGGAGGGAGGGAGGGAGGGAAAGAGCGAAGGAGAAGAACCAATGAAACAGCCTGGAGAGCTGAGACAGACCCTGTCTGTGTGAGACCTTGGTAAAGAGTGGAAGTGGCCTCACAAGTCAACGTGGCAAAACAGATTACAGAGTAGAGCCACAGGGAAAACCTTCTCACCATCATAAAGGCAAACTAAAGAAGCTCTTTGCACCTCAACAAGTGCAAACAGTTGAAACAGAGTTTAAAATGTAAACCATACACCAAATCAGATTGGTTCTATGATATTAAGGATCTTTGCTGAACAAAGGGCATGATAAACAAAGCTATTAGACAGTACCAGAATTAGAGGAGATTTTTTTTTTTCTGTCTTTTTGAGACAGGGTTTCCCTGTAGCTCCAGCTGTCCTGGAACTCACTATGTAGACCAGGCTGGCCTTGAACTCACAAAGATCCACCTGCCTCTGCCTCCCAAGTGCTGGAATTAAAGGCGTGCACCACCATATTTTACAAAGTCTAAAATCAGTAAGAGACTAATATCCACTGAAAGGAAAGAAAATTAAATCCTCCTTTGAGGGTGACATTGGGGCTGGTGATTTGGCTGAGCAATTAAAAGTGCTTGCCACCAAGTCCTGAATTCTGTCCCTGAGGGGGAAAGGAGCCCATAGTGCTGGTGTAGAGGTGGGAGAACAACCTGCAGAAGTCTTCTTCCACTGTGCTGTCTGTGCGCCCCCCAACAACAAATGAATGAAAATGTAAAAAAAAAAAAAAAAAGGTGACATTAACCAGGCCTAATCTAATTAATTACCCATGCACAATGACTAGGGTTCAGTCAAAATTTTCAGAAATACATAGAAATAGGACACAAAGATTAGAGTTCAACGGCAAAGTTCACAACAGCAGCAGACCACAGGTGATACAAATACTGGTGCACAGGGACTTTAAACTGACGGTGAATGATATGCTTTCAAATAAAAAAATTTAGAAGGAACTGCATCTGTTTTTCAGATGAATACAAGTTCTAAACTGGAAAATAAAATAATTGAAATTAAGAATTTATTAGATAAGTTTAAAAGCATATTAGACATGTTAGTAGAGAAGAAACAGGAGCTGAAAAACAAATTAAGAAACAATGTCCACAGGGAGCAGAGCTGGCAGTGTGCCCTGTAGTCTACTGTACACACATAGTCTAGTGTGACCCATAGTCTAGTGTGACCCATAGTCTAGCGTACACACATAGCCTAGTGTGCAGCCATAGTCTAGTGTGCCCTCATAGTCTACTGTACACACATAGTCTAGTGTGCCCTGTAGTCTAGTGTGCCCCATAGTCTAGTGTGCCCATAGTCTAGCATACACACATAGTCTAGTGTGCAGCCATAGTCTAGTGTGCCCGTAGTCTAGCATACCCTGTAGTCTAGTGCGCACCCACAGTCTAGTGTGACCCATAGTCTAGTGTGCTCCACAGTCTAGTGTATACCTGTAGTCTAGTGTGCCCCGGAGCCTAGTGTGCAACCATAGACCCATAGTCTAATGTGCACCCGTGGTCTAGTGTGCCCCCATAGTCTAATGTTCCCCTATGCCTGCACATTAGACTAAGGGACACACTAGACCATGGGTGCACACCACACTCCAGGGCACACTACACTACAAGGCACACTAGACTATGGGTGTACACTAGGCTCCAGGGCACACTAGACTACCAGGCACACCATACTCCAGGTGCACACTAGACTACAGGTGAACACTAGGCTTCTGGGGCACAGTAGACTAATGGTATACACTAGACTACGGGGGCACGCTAGGCTCCGGGGCACACTACACTCTGGGTGCACACTAGACTACACATATACACTAGACTATGGGTGAACACTAGGCTCCGGGACACACTACACTACAGGTACACACTAGACTACATGTATACACTAGACTATTGGTGCACACTAGGCTCCGGGGCACACTACACTACGGATGCACACTAGACTACATGTGTACACTAGACTATGGGTGCACACTAAGCTCTGGGACACACTATACTATGGGGCACACTAGACTATGTGCGCACTCTAGACTACGGAGGCACACTAGCCTATGGATGCACACTAGACTACATGTGTACACTAGACTATGGGTGCACACTAGGCTCCGGGGCACACTAGACTATGGGTGCACACTAGACTACATGGCTCAACTAGAACATTTGCGCCACACTAGGCTCCGGGGCACACTAGACTATGGGTGCACACTAGACTACATGTGTACACTAGACTATGGGTGCACACTAGGCTCCGGGGCACACTAGACTATGTGTGCACTTGACTACGGAGGCACACTAGCCTATGGGTGTACACTAGACTATGGGTGTACACTAGACTACGGGGGCACACACTTATTACAAAAGGAGAAAATTGAGAATCAAGTATTAAAGATCCATGTCAATAAACTAGAAAATAGCAAATTAAATTCAAGGAAAGTAGAATAATTTTAAAGAGCCCAAATCAGTGATTTTTTTTTAACATGAATAAAGCAATGTATGTTCTCTCTCATTTGTGGATTCTAGCTCCAAATTCTTAGATACAAGTGTACCTCACAAAACTCATCAAGGAAGTTTCAAGAATAGGTGTCTGTGAGATGCCCAGTCCTAAGTGACTCATCTACAATGTAACCTCCACTCTAAGGCTCGGGGAGCGTAGTGGAACAGGAAAGGAAAGAGAATTAATGCAGCTCTCAACTCTTACCAGCAAAGCTTCTTCAGTGCAAGAAGATGATCAGCCCAGAAAGCCACAAATGGCCAAAGTGCAGAGAATAAAAGACTACAGAGTGTGTATGCCTCAATAGGACTCCTGTATCAAACTTCTGTCACCCAAGTCTCAGAGAGGTAGAAAGATTGTAGAGTCAGGGTGGTGGATGACCACAAGCAAACTGAGTTTTCCAGAGAGCTTGGAAGTCACTCATATAAACTCACAGCAAAGGTAGCAGCACACACAATTCCCACGTAAGCTCTGGCCAGACAAAATCCCAGCATAGTAGTGGGGAAGTGGGAAAGAAGGCCCGACCTTAGCTGAGGAACCACAGGCAACCAATAACTACTGGGAGAGGAAAAGTTGGTTTTCTTTGAGGGTGTGATGCTAGATAGGTTAGCCAGGATCCAGCGGATGGACACACACCAAAGGACATTTGGAACGCAAATTTGACTTGTTAAACCTTAATATGTGACAGAGTACATGAAATTCAGTGGAGCATGCTATAAGAGATGTACAGATAGGGGAGGGGGGTCAAAATATGATCAAAATATAATGCATGAAATTTGTAAAATTTCAATAAAATAATAAGTGCATAAAGCTAAAAGGTGGTTCTTTGAAAATACATAGTACTCATAAGACTAGCTGAGTTTATATGTGTTCACAGAGAAAAGGAGGGAGAGAGAAAGAGAAAACAAATCAGGAATGAAAAAGAGATATCACTATGGATCTTACAACTTTAAGATGATGGAAGCATATTTTAACTATGTAATTTTGTACCAATAAATTTTAAATATAGATAAAATTGTCAAACTTCTTGAAAAATACAACTTGGCAAAACTGGTGCAGAAGAAATAGAATTTCTAATTATAAATATTTTGACTGACTACATAATTTAAAACCTTTCAGAAGTCTTCGCCAGTAAATTCTACCATGTATTTAAGGAGACAATAAAATCAATCTTATACCAATTCTTCATGAGAATAGAAAGAAAGACTACTTGCAACATAACTATGTGCCAGCACCTAACAAGGGACTGCAACACGGAAAATGTGCCAATCTCCTCCTTGACATTAGACACAAAACTCATAGATAAAATATTAATAACTAAAATCCAATGATATATAAAAAGATATCATGGCAAAGATAGGCTCACTGCAGGAATATGATTAATTGAACATTCAAAATGAATCACTGTAGGAATCATCAATGGCCTATTGTGAAAAAACGACAGTAAAAACAAGGTCAAAGAAATAAAAATAACGCCCCCAAGGAGCCTTTAGAGCCTTTAGGAGCAGTGTATCACTGTCTAGAATGCAGGAAACTACCCACATGAGCTGGGTGTGCTGCTGCAGATGTGTTTTGGGACCATCTGCCTACAGCCTTCTTCAGCTATGGGGAAAATGGGATACACTGAGACCTCCCCAGAACTTCCGGAAAGTGTGACCTCTGGCACCATTCTCTTCTCGGCTGATGGTGGTCCCCCTGCCCTGCCTGCATCAGGCTTGCAGTGAGGACCCAGGAGACCAATAACACCCTTGGAAGCCAGGAGAGACTGGATGGTATATGCAAGGCAGTATTTGTTTTAAAAGCTACCGATGGCTCTGCACACCCACCTGAGAGGAAGGGGCTCACTGCCCTGCTGCTTGTATGCTCTTTCTAGTTGCTCCTGGGTCATCCTGGAATTCCCACCAGGTGAGCACAACCTCAAAGGTGTGTTGACCTCCGTGTGGCCAAATCCTGCTGGGCCATCCTCTGAAAAACTTCTGGGCCTGGGCCTGTCGCTCTGGAGTAGTCCCTGATTGCTGGCAGTGGCTTTCTGTTTCTCCCAGGCCAGTTCACTCGGCTGGCCCAGGGGCCTCCTAGCGATGGAGTCACTGATGGATGCCAGGACCTCCTGTGGGCCTGGATAGGCGAGGGTATGGGCAGAGAGCCCAGGCTGATGCTGCCTCTCCTCTGGGGCTTGGGGCTTCCTGCTCAAGGATGAGGACCTCCTCAGAGAGCCTTTGTGGAAAGAGTCCTGAGGGAATAAAGACAGAAGCAGTGAGGATCCACCACTAGGGGTGCTGAAAAAAAAACACATTCTCCATGATGGTTCCTCCCCAGGAAGGTCTGTTCCCATCTGACTCCTTCCCTGTTCTGGCAGGTGCCACCCAGTGCTCCTGACAATAGTGCTCATTCACTGACACCCCCACCTGAATAGACCCTGGAGCACCCTTGGGGTCTTTCTTACACTCCTTCCCAGACTGTTTCAGGTAACAGGGAAACCTGTCAGTCAAGTATCTAATTCATGTGTCCCCATTTACAAATGAATCACCTGTGGCAGCTGTTTAAGGACTCTGTCCCTCACTTACTCTCTGGCAATATAAGCTGGCAATATAAGCTGCTATTTCTATATCCCCATCCTCAGAAAATGAGGGTTTCCTCAGAAATCCTGTGATGAGCTATTTTCAACTATTAGGAGGTTGCTGCCAAGTTTTTAAGAAGTTAATATTCTCATGCTTAGCTACAGGAGTGTTTTCTGTTTACTTGTTTTGCTAGTGGAGTTATGTGCTATGTAAGTTATGCACTGTGCTAACTTTATGAAATATAAACAAACATATTCTAAACTAAAACACTTTTGGCCCTCAGGTTTGGGATGAGAGAAGGTCCCTCCCTAAGACCCCAGTTAGGATCAGGTACAGCCCTAGTACAGAATGGCACATCACGGCATCATAGTGGTCAGCAGACTGCTGCCATTCCCTATCTCCATTTACACAGGAACTCAACCTCTCCTGGTGGTAGATCAGGAATGGCCAAAGCCCTTCTTCATGAGACTCTGGTGTCCATGGAAAACCCCAGCTCAGCGGCCCATATCTCCTAAGCACTAAAGATTTTCTTAGTTTTTGAAAAGAAGGAACTCAAAGGACTCAAGTGGACTGTGCCCATTCCTATTAGTGATTTGCTGAGGAAATCAGTCATGGGGGCAGTAGAAGCAGGAGACTGTGGAGTGGCAAAATCAAGCTTCTGGGCTTTTCTTTGGTTTAAGCTTCAGGACCTCTAAGCATTTCCAAAAGAAACTCAGGGGCCAGTGGTGGCCTGGCTGGAAGGAGATCTAATTTTTATAGAATTCTGGCTGCATGGAAACTACCAGGCACTGAAAACTTGCTCCAGAAGCTGGCCAGGGCCTCCCTGCACAGACTGAGGAAGACATTAGTCACTGTTTCTAAGGAGACACAAATTTATAGTCTCTTATCTCATCCTTAAATACAGAGCTGACCTAGTAATAAAAACTGATGAAGCCAGGCGTGGTGGCACACGAATCCCAGCACTTGGGAGGCAGAGGTAGGCGGATCTCTGAGTTCAAGGCCAGCCTAGTCTACATAGTGAGTTCCAGGACAGCTGGGGCTACAGGGAGACCCTGTCTCAAAAACACCAAAAAAAAAAAAAAAAAAAAAAACTTGTTGAGATGAAACACCCAGCAAGCCTGGCTCCTCTTCTCTCGAGCACCCAGCAAGTGTAGCCAAACGTGGTCCAGAAAATCTAGGAAATTCTACAGCCACCACCCTCCAATGTCCTTCACAGGATTCAGATATCCCAGGGGGAACCTCTTCCCAAAAGAATCATCAAAGAAGTATGCAGAATGTCCTTGTAAGAAGGCAGAGCCAAGTCACCTCCTTCACACTGGTTATCAAAGTCTCACCTGCCCACACTAAACCATTACAATGTCATTGTAGGAGACAGAACCCTGACATCCACCATGTCTACCTGTTCTCAAAGTGTTGCCCACTGACATCTAGAGGCCTCCAGATCCTCTTAGGGGACTCAAAACAAATTTTGTAGTAAGTGCTATGGTTTGAATATGACTTGAGTATGTCTTCCAAGGTTTGTATGCTGCGAGTTTGGTCCCCAGTGTGGAGGTGTTGAGGCTGAGGAAACCTGAAGTGATAGGGCCCACAGAAAGCTACTAGATCACAGGGGCACCACCCTTTGAAGGGATCTGTACAGATCTCATGGGACTGGATTAGTTCCTACATGAATGGTTATAAAAGAGCCTGGCATCTGCCTGAAACCCGTTTCATACGCACAACACAGCCTGCCTCTGCCACATGCACACTATCGTTGAAGTCACTTGTGCTGTGATGGAGTCAAAAAGTCCTTACCAGAGTCCGAGCAGATAGGACAGCCTGATTTAGACTCTACAGCTCTAAAACTATGACCTAAATAAGCTCTTTTGAATGAAATATTAAGCATTAGATATTTTGTTAGAGTAACAGAAAACTGACTGAGGCAATAATAAAATGACTTGATTGGCCTTTTTCACCGTGACCTCGTATGTAAAGCAACAGTCAGAAAAGCTGCTGACTTTGAGCACCAACCTAGGCTGTGGCACCAAACTTTACTGTGCTGGACATCCTTCACTGCCACACACTTGCAATAAAGATGAACAAATATAATACTGAGTTTACCTAAGAATATCTCCACTGAAGCATAAACATGAACTTCACTCAGTCAACTGAAGAGCACACATCATTTCAATATTTTGTGTGACCAAACAGGAGGGATATACACAGTCATCTGGGTACAAAGGACGGCAGTTAGAGAGTTCACAACCATCTGTAAGTGGAGTGAACTTGCTGTAGTTTTCACAGAACCACTAACAGAAAGACCATGGTGATTCAGACCTGGGAATTTAGCAGGCATTTCTTGAAAATAAATTATGAATGTCACACCAAGGGAAACAAATAGTGTATTTTTGTCAGTGATAAAAATCCAAGTTGCTGGATAAAAATCAGAATTCTGGGAATCTTACATCAAACACTGTAAACTTCAGGGCTTGGAGGGATTTAAAATTTTTCTTGTAGTCTTGCGTGGTAACATCAACAAATATGATGTTTCATATAATGAAATGGGTCTCCATTTAGAAGATCTATATACTTCAATAAATAGTATTTTTCTTTTTTAAAAATATTTTATTACTTTTATGTGTATATTTCCTGCATGTATGTAAGTGCACCCATGTCATGCAATGCCCTTGAAGGTTAGAAGAAGACATCAAATCTCCCGGAACTGGAGTTATAGACAGTTGTTACCTATCATGTGGATTCTGGGAATCAGACCTGGGTCCTCTGTAAGAGCAGTCAGTGCTCTTAAGTGCTGAGCTGTCTCTCCAGCACCATACTAATATTTTTCAAATGGCCAATACATCATGTTATTTAACCATACAGGGATAAAAGACAGGGCAAGACAGGCCACTGGAACTGATAAGAAACAAAAAGTGCATTGACATAGTTTAAGATTCCACATTAAGGACTTGGACGATAAATATCAGACATGGTTGCACAAACTTATAATCCCAGCAACTGGAAAATAGAGGCAGGAAGATCAGAACTTCAGGGTCATCCTCAGCGACATAACGAGCTTGAGACCAGCCTGTGCTACCTGAGACCTTGTCTAGGAAAAAAATGGGCTGGAGAGGTGGCTCAGTGGTTAAGAACACTGGTTGTTCTTGCAGAAGACCTGGGTTTGAATCCCAGCACCCACATGGCAGCTAACAACTGTCCGTAACTCCAGTAGACCCAACAGCCTAGCCTCTTCTGACCTCCTTGGGCATTGCACGACACAGGTGCACTTATCTACATGCAGGCAATACATGTATACACATAAAATGAAATTTTTTTAAAAATTTAAAAAAAGAAACTACAATTTATCTAGTTTTAGGGTAGTATCAGAGGATACCCCTAGTTTTCTGGAAAAGCTACTAAAATTCTTTTTTTCTAATGGCTTACCTAAGGCCAAGCTTTACTCATAAAGCAATACACTGCAACAGACCAAAGGCAGACACAAAAATGATACCTTATCTTCTGCTAGGCCAGACATTAAAGAGATTTGCAAAGACATATATAAAACAATGTTACTATTTTTTTGTTTCGGGAAATATAATTTTTCAGTAAATATGTTGTGTTAAATGTAAATAGCTTATTACTATTGTTTTAATAATTATGAAGTAAATTATGTTAATTTTGAGTTTTAATTTCCTTTTTTCAGATTTGTTTTGTCTTTTTAGACAGGGTCTCACTAGGCAGCCCTGGCTTCCCTGGAACTCACTACTTAGACCATACTGGCCTGGTCTAAAGATATCTGCCTGCCTCTGTCTCCTGAGTCCTAGGATTAAAGGGGTGCAATACCAGGCCCAGCCCTAAGATTTAAATTATGTGTATATGTATGTATTTGAGTATGGGTTTGTACATATGAGTACAGTGCCTGCAAGTATCAGATGAGGGTGACAGATTTTCCTGGAGCTGGAGTCATAGGCACATGTGAGTCACCCCACGGGGGTGCTGGGCACTGAACTCCAGTCCCTTAGAAGAACAGTAAGCTCTCTTAACTGCTAAGCTCTCCCTCCAGACACAAGCTTTAATTTCTAATACAGCAAATGTTAACAGATTCAGTCTGCATAAACAGGAGCTTCCAGAATCCTTAATGTTAAATGCATGAAGATACCCTGAGACTTAAAGGTCAGAGAGGCACTGCTGCTAAAGTCCAAACTCTCACCAGACAGGCTCCCTTCTGCCATGTCCCCAGCAAGC
The DNA here is from genome assembly GCF_000622305.1 of Nannospalax galili. NCBI lineage: Eukaryota > Metazoa > Chordata > Mammalia > Rodentia > Spalacidae > Nannospalax > Nannospalax galili. The sequence continues at coordinate 355,619 of NW_008332644.1, read as the reverse complement.
AGAGCAACAAGTTGTCTCTTCACTCAACTCTAGTCCCTTCCAACACAACCTATTCACCACTGAAGGAGCTTTAACACACCTGGGACCATACAGCCTGTTCACCACTAACGGAGCTCTAACAGACCTCGGACCACACATCCTGTTCACCACTGAAGGAGCTCTAACACACCTGGGACCACACAGCCTGTTCACCGCTGAAGGAGCTCTAACATACCTCGGACCAACTTCCAACCTGGTGTAACTGTGCTTCCCAGAGCCTGTGGGAAAGTCTACATCACTGTACCCTGAAAAGGCCAGTGAGCAAGTGCAACCTACTGCATATAAATATAGCAGAGCCCACTGCCCTCAGGAGGCTCAGACAAAGCCTGAAATGGCTAATGGATTCCGTTTCATATGCCACTACATCAATCACTGCTAGTAACTACTCAAGGTGCCCAGGGTGTTCTAAAGTCACACTCAAGCTTGGTAGGAAAAAAAGAAAAAAACGCTCTGATCTGAGATTGGCTAGTAATGTCTGCCATAGGCAAGACATTATGGGATGGCACTACAGACTGAAAATTATGTACCTGTTTGCCACCCTGGGACTAGGCCAATCCTTCCTCCACATTTGAAGAACTCTTCTATATTCTGCCAACAAGAATTCTCTTAACAAGATTAAATACTTTCAGAGCTTAAATTTCCTCAACTCTTCATGTTCTGAGCCTCCTTCCTCTGGGCATGGTCCAGTTTATGAATTTCTTTCTTTTACAACAAAATAGTTAGGGTGGAACACAGCATCAAGGTATAGCATGGGCCACAGAGGGAAGTACACTTGTGCCTTCGTCTACACCCCAAGATGCACCAAAGAGCACTGTGATAGTAGAGTCTCAGGAGATGTCAAATAGCTGCCTAGTAAGAACTAGAGCCAAGATTAAAAAAACCAAAGGTCCCACAGGGTCTTAGAGGCAGGGAAAGGATCCCCGGCTCTCTGTCCTAATCCCATGAAACAGAGTTAAGACAGTAGTATTGGGTTCTGTACCATACATCCAGACACTCAGCTAAGTGAGAGGGCAGATGGCATCTCAGACAGCCTGGTATAGGTCTGCCCAGCATCCTGCTGTGACTAATGTTTAGTTGATGTGTAATACATACTGTTTTCCCATTTGTCATTTTTCAACTCCTTTTACACTTGTTCTCTCATTTGGTTTAGTCTCCTACTTAATGAGACCATACCATGATCCTTCCTTAACATCAAGCAATGATATGAAATTTTTACAATTTTTGTGAAAGAGAAAAAAATAAAGCAAAATAAATGAGACCGTAAGGATCAGGGTTTCTATTCCCTTTTAACTATTTCCTTTTAAAAAAAGACATTCTCTAGTGGGGGACGTCCCCTACTCCAGAACTGCAAAGCTAGGAATTTATGTCTTTGGTAATGGGATATAAAATCACAGCATCTACTTCATTGATGGAGGAAGATAAACTGGGGGCAAGGAGGCAATGAAGCCTGCTGAGGATCATGGCGAGCTAGGAAGAAAACAGAGGCAGGTGCTCTCCTGCCCCCACATGTATCCCCTTCCTGGGGCTGTCCTGTACTAGCAGCCAGCAGTATCCTAGGCCCAGCTTTCACTCCCCAATCTAAGGACAACAGACAAAGTAGCAGTCCCACCTGTGGGGAGCTGGCGACAGGCCCAGCCATCATGCCCCGGACAATCAGGCCAGACTTCGGCCTGGTCCTCTCCACTGGCCTCTTCAGGTCCATGCAAGGCTCTGACGAGTGAAGATGATCCACCTTCTCCCACCCAGGAGCCAAAGGGAGGCTGTCACTGGGGACCATATGCGTGGGCTTACTTTTGTGTGGGGTGTTTTTTGGTGATGTGAAATTGCCAAGCATGTCCCCATCGAGACTGTCATGTCTGCAAAAACAGTATTTTCATTAAAACAGGGTCTCCCAAGAAATTAACAATGACAATAATAAATTCCACAGTTAACCATCATTCATAGATATATGATGGTTTATAGCCAGCCAATGCTCTGTCATGAGAGGTGAGGAACAGAAAACATGGTGGCATCAGGGCAAGTACAGCAAAGACAAGAAAGCAAAATTAGGAACCATGGCCCACAAAGGGACTAGGTCCTGATGTCTGAAGGCTGAGAAGCCTCCCTGCCTTCCAGATCTGAATGATCAAGGATCAGGAACCTGCAGTGCAGCCATAGTACAGAGCCGGGCTTGGCTACACAGAGAGTGCAGGGAACTCCTGGGGCAAACGACGTTTCTGGCTGTTTAGGTCGAGTTGCACAGGTATATATATGCACATGAGATGGTGGGAGAGAGGAGATGAGGGGAAGGGAGGGGAGAAAGCAAAAGAGGGCAAAAAATGGGAAACAATCAGTTGCACTATGATGGGGCATGAGGAAGGAGCCAGGGCAGTGGAGTGACCTGGAGAGACCATCAGAAGACTGCCTGAAGTCTAAGCACGTGGCCTGTAAAAGGACAAGCTCGAGTGAACAGTGGGGGTTGGTCTTGTACAGAGACTCACAAGTTATCCTAAAGAGTTTTGGTTTTCTCCTAAAAGCTGCAGGGAGTGGCTTGCCCTAATGTGTTTTGTAGAAAGCTCACACTGTCTGGGGTCAAGAGCGGATCTGTGAACAAGCTGACCAGAGGCATGGCATCCAGGGAAGCACTCATAAGAGCTGTGCGGGTGTGAACAGAGGCCCCTGTCATCAGCGCAGGAAGAGCACAAGAGCTGACAGGATGCAAAAATGCAGAAAATGTCAGACAAGGAAGAGTGAAGCACACCCAGGTGTGGGGCTTGGGAGACTGGGGGACCCAGGAGCTTTAACTACCTCATTTCTGGTTTTGTTTATTGATTTCTGTGCATTGGTTTTGCTTATTGATTGTTCCCAGGCAGGTAGCAGATGCTTTTGAAAGAGGGGCCACTTTCATATCACCCTCAAGGCCTTTCATGTTTGAAGCCTCTGCCCTTTCTTGGCTTGACATCCATGCACTGAGCATTTTCAACTTTCAGAAAGGAAATGCTTTTCTGCCAAGTATAAAAGACCCATTCCAACTATTGGTGACCTCATGCTGTGTGTGATGGTAGCAAGTTACACTCATTATTGGAAGTGCATGTAGCATATGTTGGTTATAAACTAGTGGAATTCCTCTCCAAATTACAGAGGTTAAATCAAGACTACTGTACACCTGTTTTGAAGCAAATCAAATCAAGCCCCTGAATCTTAGGAATCATGGGATATAAAAAACAACGTTTGAATCATATGTAATCTCCACCACAAAGTGGTCCCCTTTCAAGGTCTCTCAAGAAAACAGTACGGCTCGTGACAGAGATTTTGAAACACAGAGTACAGAAAGCTGAACAGTGACACCCAAATATGTATACATCCTGAATCCTGGAAACTGCAGCTCTGATATCTGCGATAGTCAAACTTCACTGTCAACTAGATTTAGAATAATCTCTGGGTGTATCTGTGAGAGTATTTCCATAAAGGTTTATCTGAGGTGGAAGACCCACCCTGAATATGGGCAGTGCCATCCCATGGGTGGAGGAATAAAGGGGGTAAAAAGGAAAAAACGAACGAGTACCAGTATTCCCCTCTGCTTCTTGTCCACTATGATGTGAATAGCTTTCCTCTGCCACATGTGTCTGCTGCCAAGAGGATAATCCAAGTAACCATGGGCTCAGTAACTATGAGTCAAAATAAATTCTTCCTTTAAGTTGCTTCTATCTGGTATTTAGGTCATAGTGATGAAAGTAACTGATGCGTTACCCTATATAGTAAAGTAACAAATCTTGAGGCGCAAAGATTATCATAGACTAACTGATGTGATTAAGGTAATTAATCACCAAAGTCTTTTGTGGAGGGAGACAGGAGGACCAGCGTAAGTAATGAAGTTGGGGATGTAACAATGCAAGCTGATGTGTGAAAGGCAGACTTTAAGGAGGAAGAAGGGGCACTGAACCAAAGAATATAGGCAGCCCTAGAAGCTGAGAAAGGAAAGGCAGTGGATGTCCCTCGCCCAACCTGCAGAAGGAACTGGCCCTGTGGATAGCTTGCCTTTAGCCCAGGGAAACTGATTTCAGACTCCTGATCTGCAGACTATAACATAAGCTACAATGATGGTTAAATTTCATATATCAATTGAGCTGGGCTATGAAACACAGGTGCTGAGTCTAAGACCAGTCCAGATGTTACAACTGGTTGACTTTAAGGAAAGCAGATTTAGTTCTGTTTCCCTGGAGAACACTTACTGATACAGTCATTTAGTCACTGTGATTCATTATGGCACCTCCTGAAACTGACATGCAGAGCAAACAGAAAGAGCCGGTACCTGGCACTGCTTGCTTCCATCCATGATGTTCTCCTTCCTGTGTCTTCGTTTGAAAGATCATATCTATTTACCAGTGTGGTCTCTGAGCATCTCGAAGGCAGCTTGTTATTCTTCTTTGGAACTGGGAGTGCAGGAATTGGGGTTTCTTGACTTATGTTACTGTCTGTATTTCCAGAGTGATCCAGAAAGTATCTGGTAATGAGTTCAAGGTTTGTTTTTAGAGGATTTCCCTTTGCCTATCATTGACAGAGGAAAAAAAAAAGTCATTAATTGAATGTATACCTTTGGGTGAAAAAGAAGACTATTTCAACTCTTTGACATGTGTTCACCAGCTTTTCAGTCACACTGAGCTTCCAGCAAACACACGCTGACTTGTTGCCTACTCCCTGTGCCAGGCACTGTGTTGGGGAAAGATTCACAGACAAGGACAAATCTCTACTGTAAAAAGAACTAACATCCAGTGCATGGACCAGACAGGTCAGTGGACAATTGCAATAGTAAGTGTGGTATGACAGAGGACTGCCCAGGCAAATCTCCTTTTGTGTTCCTACTAGAAATAACTATAAAGGATATAACCTTTCATTTTAAAGCATACATATTTCTTTTAATTTATTATGTGTTATTTGGGGAAAGGGATGCATGCCCGAGTATGCATGTAGACATCAAAGAGCAGTGTTCAGGGGTCCACCATCTTGCTGGACACTACAGATCCAAGGAGCATTGGGACCTGACCATTTTATTAGTGGGTGTTATGATTTGAACTGGGATGCCCCCACGGGCTCTTGTTTTAGGCATCTGGTCATCAGCTAATGGCTTATTTTTAAGCCTATAGTTTTAGGAGGTGGTAGAAATAGGTTATGAGGGGAAGGATTGTGAAGGTCACACCTGCCTGGTTCCAGCCTAACCACTTCTGATCTACACCATGTGAATAAACCAACTCACACTCCATTTACCACGCGCTCCCTGTCATGACGAGTTGAAATACCAAAACCCATGATCCAAAGTAAACCTTTCATCCCTTAATCTGTTTCTGTCAGCTGACCCTCCTAAAACAAAGACCTCTAGATAGGCTGACTAGATTCACCAGAAGGGCAAGAAGTGGGGAATGGCTGGGGGAGCTGACAACACAGCAGACAGAAGCAGGGATATCAGAGTATATGGGCTCTAGTGGGGGGAGGGAGGCTATGGGAGGGTGCTATCTGGGAAGTGGGTGTATAGTCGAATAAGATGGTTTGGTATGTTCTGTGTGATATACACACAAAAAAAATCAACAAATTAAAAAAAATGTATTACATTTTAGGAGGAA
>NW_008332644.1:348593-349022 GCF_000622305.1 Nannospalax galili | reverse complement strand
GAGCACCGCTTCTGGTCCTGGCCCCGCCCTCACCTCTCTCTGCTTCCCTGGGCCTGCACCACCGGCTAACTCTCCTAGCCTGCACTACTACCCTCAGGACTCTTGGGGTAAGTCTATAGCGCAGCCCTCGGCGCCGGGACTCTGCTAAGCCACATTCACCCTTCCATCCCCCCCCCCTGCCCCGCCATTCTATACTACAAGTTTGGGCCCTGCGCCATTCCTAGTCTTGGGGCCCCAGACACCTGGGGAACCAATACTGCTTCCTGATCCTTCTCACCCAGACCAACTCAGTCCCTTTCTTGGGCCCCAGGAGCACCGCTTCTGGTCCTGGCCATGCCCCCACCTCTCTCTGCTTCCCTGGTCCTGCACCACCGGCTAACTCTCCTAGCCTGCACTACTATCCTCAGGCCTCTTGGGGTAAGTCTATAG
>NW_008332644.1:343689-344276 GCF_000622305.1 Nannospalax galili | reverse complement strand
TTGCTGCTCTTTTCACAATAGCTAAGAGATGGAAGCAACCTAGGTGTCCCTCAATTGATGAGTGGATAATGAAAATGTGGTTCATATATATATGATGGAGTTTTACTCACCAGTAAAGAAAGATGAAATCATGAAATTTGCCGGTAAATGGATGGAACCAGAATCTTTTATACTAAGTGAAGTAACACAATGTCAGAAAAAAAATTGACATATGTTCTCCCTCATATGTGGATCCTAGGATCAGACTCTGATAAATAAGTATGCAAACAGACATAACTGCAGGAACCAGGACAAGGGTAAGGAAACAGTGAGTTAAGGAAAAGAAATAACCTGAAGGAGAAGAATAGTAGGTAACAGGCCTTAATAAGGAAGATATTCATAAAAATTGGGTTAGATTAAGGGAGGGGGATGGAAGGGTATACTAGGAACCTAGGGGATAAGGAGAAAGAAGCAGTTCAACAGAGGTAGGATCGTAGGAGCAAGGGTATTAGTAAGGAAGAAAGGGGGGGAAGTGGTGACACCTTAAGTGGGAAAACCATGATAGAGGGGTGAAACGATACAAGAGAGAAACAATGCCTAGCTAGTCA